>NW_022900924.1:35460807-35515916 GCF_012274545.1 Fukomys damarensis
TTTTTTTTTTTTTTTTTGTAATTCCTGTGCTGTGAGTTCTGAGTGTCCTGGAAGTTCACTATTAGACTTTTCATCCTCCTTTGCCCTACTGTTTGCCAATGGTTGACTGGAAGTCTGTCTTTGTGGCTTGCTTAATTGTTTTCTCATCTTTATTTTTTCTCTTGGGTTGCCCTTGACTCAATCTCTGGGTCATTAAATCTTCCTGATATCCTTGAGTCCCAGCCTTTGATTCTCTAGTGACTTATAGACATTCTCATTCTCATAATTGAGAAAACAACTTATCAAATCAATCCCTATCCTTTATCCCAGTCAATACAATCCAGAACACAATAGAATCAATCACCACCCTTTATAGCCATCCATGCCTCTGCAGAGTGCATCCAAGGAGTGGCACAATCAGATCTGAGAGCGGATGGGGGGGGCTCAGTGGCATCCCCGCAGTTACCCTCCTGGAGCTGGGTCTGGGCAATGGTGCCCGCCGGGAAAGGTGCAGCTCCAGAGGAGGCCCGTGGATGGGGCTGGGCTGTGTGGCAAAGGAGAATCTGAAGAAGTCCAAACCGGGGCCGCTGTGGCAAAACTCACCCTCCTGGCACCAGTTCTGGGCAATCAGTGGTGCCCACACATTTTGTTTCTCATTAATAATTAGTAATTTCACATTCTGGATGACAGATACATTTAATTAACTTAAAGTTTTATTTAGGTAAAAAAATTCCTATCAGCATTAAATATTAGTTTCAGTTTTGTGAAAAATTAGTAAAATATAAAGCTGTTAGCGTTGAATAATTTTTTGTCATGGTATAGTGATTTATATTTCTTGTGTATTTTTATGTGACTTTAAATATTTGAGGAAATGATAGGGGAATGACGACTAACTTCATATATAAGTTAGAGATGATGGACCTGAGGTTCAGAGAACTTAAGTTTGCTGAAGGGGATGCAGTTAGTAAATGTCAGACTTTTAGTCTCTTAAGTCTAATTTTTTTTCTCACTACAGGTTCTATAATAAGATATTATGAGTGGCCTAAATTCTCTCTCAATCAGCATTTATGAGTACATTTTATCTTTAAGAATAAATGTTACAAATGCAAAGTGCAGAAGACAAATCCCTTGTCTTTATAGAATATAGACTTAGTGGTGATGGTGCAAATGCAGTTAAATGATTGTAACAAAATATGCAGTCTGCCAACTATTATAACTACTAGAATTGTAAATACAGTGGGATATAGAAGAAAAAGAAACAAAACAAAACAAAAAATGTAGATTGTAATCTCCTTAAAGTTATTATGACTTGTGTGACAGAAACTGGAAATTACTGTAATTTTCTTAAAATTTAAAGATATGAAAAATTGTTTTTCTTTTAAAGGAATATGAGCTATAATGATTATAGTGTACAAAATTCTATACCTATTGAAATAATTAAAGAAGATAATACAGCTCCATATATTGAACCTTAATGGAAAGGCATATGTGTGTGTGTGTGTGTGTGTGTGTGTATGCATTCATTAAATTTAGAGAGTAGAAAACATAGTTGTGTGTCTTAATCTGTTCTACTTATGTTTAGGTTGGTATTAGATTTAATGAGTTTTAGTAATATTCTTTAACATGTAATATATTTATCTTCTTCTAGGACACTTAGCTTTGTACTATTTTAAATAACACATTAAAAAGAAGATAAATCATTTGCTTGCTTTGATCTGTTCTTGAAAAAATTGAGTTTATTTGGTTGGAAGTTAGAGTCATTTTCCATTTTTTGCATGTAATTTAGGAAATGAATAGTTTGGGCTCTCCATTTTCATTGTTTTTTTCAGTAACAGGAGATATTTTGCTATTACATTTAAAGTTGCTGTGGATGAGTGTTAGGTAATTCTCCATTCTTAATATATTAAATTTTTTTGCTAAATTTGGTGCTTATAATTTTGCTTATATTTTTCTCCATTGTACATTTTATATGTGAAGTAGAAATTTTTGTGACTTAAAAGAATCAGAACTCTCACAATTCAAGTATTATACAATTGAATATGACTAGTTACATTTTGTTTAAAGCCTCACATTACGCACACACACACACACACACACACGTGTGTGTGTGTGTGTGTGTGTGTGTGTGTGTGTGTGTGTGTGTGTATTTTTCCTAGTTTTAAGCAGCTAGGGATTGAACTCAAGACTTCATGATCCTAGATCCAAGTTTGAACTACATTTTCTGCCCTCACATTTTATTTTAAAAGTCAATCTTTTATCTATCTATCTATCTATCTATCTACCGTGTCAAACAATATACACTTATTTTCTCTGGAAAATGAAAACAAAAGAAAAACAATCACCAATTTTTCCATTCTTTATCATATTCATTTAGCCTTTCTACAAATAAAATGGTATCATATCATAGATGGTTTTCTGCCTTAGTTTTAAAATTAACAACATATTGTGGATATTTTTCAATGTTTTCACATATTATAAGATGTAAATTAATGATTGCAATTTAGTAAATACATTGTTTAATACATCATGCAAAAAAATTTCATTCTGTATTATGGAACATTAGAGGTCTCTATTTACTTCCTTCCTTTTTTCCTTCCAGTAGTCCTTTCTTTCTTTCTTTTTCACTTTCCTTCCATTAACATATGACAAAAAATTCATTTCAGTGAGCTTGCTTTTTGTAATTTGTGTAATTTTGTAGAAGTGATATTGAGAAATCAAAGTATATGAATTTCAGGTGTTTTTTAAATTATTGCTACATTTTCCTCCAAAAAGATACTTTGTATGTATTGTGCTTTTTATAATTCAAAATATATTTTTATGTAGTCATATCTAACTTTTTGTGGTGCAGGAGTGCATCTTAAATCTTGTCAGGCTACAATAACACAGTATCGTAGACTAATTTTAAAGCAATATAAATTTATTGTTCACAGTTCTAGATTCTCAGAAGTCCAAGATCAAGGTCCTAGGTTTTGTATCTGGTGAAGAGCTCTTTCTTTACCTGGTATCTTTTATGTTTCTTCACATAGCAGAAAGCATAAACAAGCTCCTTTGGACTTCTTTTGTAAGGGCATTGTTACATTCATGAGAACTCTGACCACATAAAGTTAGTATCTTCTAAAGGTCCTACTTCTTAATACTATTATAATGGATATTAATTTTCTACATATGGGGCCAGGGTTGTAGCTTAGTGGCACCATGACTCCTTGGCAAGTACAGGTGCTAAGTTTGATCTCTGGTACTAGAAAATTTTTTTTCTACATATGGATTTTGGAGAGAAATAAAGATTCAGACCCTATCAGGTGGAAAAGTAGTACTTTTTCCTCAGCTATTGCAAGGTTTATGGCTAAGAACACTATAAGCAAAGACAGATTAATTAAAGAAAACATAAATATATTTAATATAAGCTTTATATTACATGGTAGCTTGATAAATAAAGTCTCAAATATCCAGGGAGACTTGTGGGGTTTTTTTTTTTTTTTTTGGACAGTTGTGCAAGACTATGGTTGGAGGTCAAAAGGGTATGTTGTAATAGTAATAAACTGGGAGACATTTAGTAAGGCCTATCTGTTCAAATCCTTCTTGTACTTTCTTTATAACATTCCTTCTCCTGGTGATAGGGAAAAACTTTGTGGAAGGAGGGTCTCATGACTTACTTTCAGATGATTCTTTCATGGCCAACTCTCAGTGTTGAAAGCCAGGAGATGGTCACAGGGTGAATGTCCCTGTTCTAACAATAACCTACATCTCTTTTTCTGCTATTTTTTCAATTTCCAAGATGCCATGCTATGCATAATATTTTTTCTGTAGCCATCACTGTTTTCTGATTTTGGTATCACGCTTAGAGAGGCTGTGTGTGCCAAAATATGTGGGGTGTGTGTGTGTGTTTGTGTGTGTGTGTGTTTGTGTGTTCTAGCACAAGAACGGTTGTCTTACTTTTCCTGTTGGTGAGACAAAATACCCAACACCTAAAAATAAAGGAGGAAAGGTTTATTTGGCTGACAGTTTGTAGATGTTCCATTTCATATTTGGCTGTCTCTAAGTCTGGGTTGGATGGCAGAAGAGCAACACATTGGAGAAACAGTTCACGGCAAGCAGCAAGTGACAAGCAACAACAGCCCTCTTTCTGTCCCTTAAACACACAAGGTGGGGCACCCTTATTCATACTCAGAACTATGCCAAACCAGTCAGTAGACTAATTTAGTAATCACATGCCATTAATCCCAATATCACATACTTGATCCTATCATCACATACTCGAGATCCAGTCACCTCTGAAAAGGGTGACTGTAACACTGTGAGGCTTTGGGGGAACATCTAGACACATGCTGTACAAGACTCCATTTAAAAATAATCCCCAGCTTAGGATGGTTTTACTTTCTTGTTTTTTTTTTTTATTTCACAGTAGTACAAAAATGATACACATTCAGTATAAATCATAGTTTGAATTTTGGATTTTGATCTTTTCCCGTGCTAGTGCGCTGCACAATATTCTCTTGTGATGCTGGAAAGTAGCAGTGCTCTGCAGAGCCCATTGGACCACATAATTATCAGGATAAACACACCATGCTCTTAATCATCCTGTGTTGCTAAGCTCTGATTTTCAGTAGGTTAAGAATACTAAATGCATTTTTGGCTTATGATATTTGTCAGTAGGATTTAATGTTAGGCATCTGTGCCTTCAAATTTAAAGTTCTCTCTTAGTATAATGCAAATTTAAAATGATGGATAATTGCATTTTATTTGGAATGATGAGCAGTTTCAGTTTAGGGAAAGGGATCTGTGGGAATTGAGGTAAATGGGCCCATGGCTGAGAATAGAATGCTTCACTACCTAAATGAGTTTTCTTGTTTTAACTTTATATGAGCAAATATTCTTAATATTTGAGAAACTATTGCTTGATTTTCTCACATCTGTAGAAAATATGTTTAGCAACATTTTTCTTTTTCCTTAAATTTAAATTGTTATATTTCTTAGTTAAATATTTAATAGTAGAAAATAGGCAACTTTTTCTTGTACTTGCTTCTTTTAATTATGAAAAAAAGTTCTGTCTTTTCAGTAAAAATTTATACATTCTCTTGATTACAAAACAATTTTGTAAAAAGATACTGAGCTGGCTTTCAAGTCTGGGATAGATCTTAATATAAAACAAGTCACTATAAAATTGTGTACATTTTTTTCCTCCCTGGATATAATTTAAATTAAGGAGAGTGTGGTATCTATGAATTTTACTTTTTAAATGTTTTTATTTGTGAAGTACAAAGATTCATAAATTAGATAATTTTGCAGACTGTAATGTTTATTTTTCAGAAATGTACTTTGGTTATACAACACTTTGTGATTACATATAAAATCAACTTTGAAAACAATGTTTTTGATATGTTAAAAAATAATGATGATTAAAACATGTTAAAATTACATATTCCATTTTATTTTTTATCCTAATAGAAAACTTGTTTCTTTTAATCACTGACTTACATAAAATCATTTACCTATAAGTCACACTAACTTGGTACACTCACTTTTTAATTTTTATTTTTTTAATTAATTGACTTTCTTGATGCATTTAAGGTGTACAATATAATGACATTCATCATTGGAAATTTGCACCTTTATATAATCCATCTTGGTTCTGATTTTTTCCCCATTCCCCTGCCCTCCCTTCAACCCCTATACCTCTCCCTGTCTACAAAGACTTTGTTTCCATTTTTTCTTTTTCTCACATTAATTTCATTTCCTTCTTTTCTCCTACCCCTCTCATTTCCCCTTCCCTTTTGCACATTTTCTTCCTATTTCACATTATTATACCTTTTAGTCCTTATTTCCATGAAATCCCAGCAGCATACTTCACAGACCTTGAGAAAACAATCCAAAAAATCATTTGGAACAAGAAGAGACCTAGAATAGCAAAAGCAGTTCTAGGATATAAAGACAAGGTAGAGGATATTGCAACTCCCAATTTGAAACTATACTACAAAGCAAATGTGATCAAAACAACATGATATGGGCAAAGAAACAGACCTGAGGACTAGTGGAACAGATTAGAAGATGCAGAAACAAGTCCAGACAGACTCAGCCACTTCATCTTCAACAAAGGAGTCAAACACCCTCATTGGAGGAAAGATAGCCTTTTTAATAAATGGTGCTGGAAAAGCTGGGTTTCAACTTCCAAAGATTAAAACTAGACCTATGTCTCTCACCATGCAATAAAGTAAAATTGAAATTGATTAAAGCTCTAAATATTAAAACATTCACTTTTTAAAAATGCAACTTTATTTTTAAACTACTATGAATATTTCTACTGTCAATAGAAACCTAGCTGCATTTTTTAAAGGAATTTTATCTCATGTAATATCCCTTGAACATTTTTCAGTATCTCAGAGGTCTCTTTCACTTTAGATGTGTGTGATTAGCATATAAGTAAAATGTCTATAATATAATTTCAGATATTTTTAAAACTGAGGTTCATTTCCTTGATTTTTTTCATGATGTAAAAATTTTAATAAAATAGAATATTTTAAGTGGTATATCTTCTTCAGATTTTCAGGAAATATGACACTAGTTTTTCTTATTTGCTGCATTTGCTCATGGAGAAATGTTTTCTTCCAGTTACCAACTGATTTTTAACTTCTTCAGGGGGTAGTAAACCGGAGGAGCCTATAGTACTCATATCATTATGTATGTGTATGTGTGTTTGTGTGTTGTGTGTGTACACATGATTCCTCTTTAAATGTTTCTGCTGAGAAGATCCTACTTTACCCCTAACTTTGATGACTTGTTAAGAGGACTCACAAAACTCTGCAGATAGTCATAGCTATGACCTATTATATCTAAAGAAAGGAAGATAAGGCAATGTCTAGGAGCAACTAGGCACACGTTTTCCAGTCTTTTCTTAGTAGAGCCATGCAGTAAGCACTTTCTTCCAGCAATGCGTTGTGATAAGTTGTGAAATATCACTAATCAGTGATGCTTCTTAGAGGATCAGCACCCGAGTTTGTATTGTGGGGTAGAAATATAACTTTCTCTTTGTACCAAAGACTCCCAGAAGAAAGGAAGTATTCAGGATAAATCATATAGCTTATATAAACCAATGCAGTGGGCCTTCTTGTCAGTTTTGGAGGTGGTAGGAGCACTACTGATATTCAAGTTTCCAAATGGTGGCCAAGGGTAAACCTGTGAGCACACCTTTCACAGAATCATAATCAGGCCTTTTAGGTGATCTGTTAGATGCAGTTTCCATTGTTGTTTATGTGGCACTTACTTCTAGCATTTATTGTTAGTCTTATCAAACATTTTGACAACCATTACTTTTCAACAGTTACCTTCTTGAAAAAGGGTCAGTTTTGGAGGATGTACTCAGAGAAGTAACTGTTTCCTCTTTACTTGGCTACAGTCCTGTAGACAGCATGTGCTGCTGAACAGTGGGCTGTGCTCTGGCAATTTTTGTCATTGTGTGAACATATGTAGTATGCAAACCTAGATGATATAGCTTATACACACCATACAGATATGTATATATAATAGTTTGTTTTTCCTAGGAATAGGATGATCAAGGCAATTCGAAAATAAATCAACCACAAGAGAAAATGATATAGTCAAGAGAGACACAGTAAACGCAAGATGTCTGCCAGTATAACACAGAATGCTATTGTTTAGTAAATACTTTTTAAAAATAAGGAATATATTATAAAATGCTGATACAAGCTATAGTATAGTAAATACATAAACAAGTAATACAATTATTTGCTCTCATCAAATATGTACTATACATAATTATATCATGTTTTTATATGACTGGCAGAATAGTTCTGTTTATATTAGTATCACCACAAATATGTAGTATGTAGTTCTATAATGTTATGATGGCTACAGTCTATGACTTAATTTCTTTCTCTAGATTTTCAACATCTAGGACAAATTTGTTTTTGAACATGAAATTTATTAAAATTATAAAAGGAAAAAACAAATAAATGTAACCTAAGGCATTATAGAATATTTTTGTCTGCTTTATAATCTTATGAGAACACCATCATATATATAGTTTGTAGTTGAACACAGTGTCATTATGAAACACATGACTTTAAGTAAATATGACTTAAAATCAAGTTAACTTTTACATCTGCTCAATCAGTAGCTCCCTGGAACATTCAATTGAGAAAGATTATTAGTTACTGCTTAGGTTCAGTGGTAGAAATTAGTGACTTTTACATTGGATTTATAATGGGCTATGACAGTCATTTGCCTAAAAATGCAAAAGCCGAATGTCAATATGTATAGGTTCTAGTGAGGACCTTTCTCTGGGTTGTAAACTTCCATCTTCTTGTATCCTTGTTGGGCAGAGGGAGAAAACTGAGGTTCCCTCTTCTAAGGTTGCTAAACCATTCATGGGGACTTCACTCTTAGGTCCTCATTACCCCTCCAAGTACTTGCATCTGAATGCTGTCACATTGGAGATTTGTATTTCAACCACAAACATCGTTTCCATTGTATCGAACATTGTGTAGCTCCAACTACTAACATATTGAGTCCTTGAGTAAATTACTTTTATCTTTCTAGATCTGAATTTTTTCTTAAAACTTAAATAGCAAGATGTACTAATTCAGAAATAGACTCTAATTCTCTAGCTCTAGAGTCTAAAATTTATATAGATTTGTTTCCTAGTTTATGTAGACTAGTGGCATTTGTAAAAATTACTTTCTTTAGCCTCTGTCTTTGTTACTTTCTCATTGATGGAGCAAAATACCTGACACCTACAAATTAAGTGAGGAAAGGTTTATTTTAGCCCACAGTTTGTAGAGGTTTCAGTCCATAGTTGGTTGGCTCCAAGGCAGGGACCATGGCAGATGGGGAGGCAGGCAGGAAAAAGTGTGGGGTCAGTGGAGGAGGAAGGATACATACATACACTCTTCTAGGCCTTGCCCATATGACCCATCTCTTCTCAGCAGGTTTACCACCAACATCACTCTCAGCTATAAACTCTTCAGGGGACTAATTCATTATTACACACCATCATCCAGGGTCACAACCTCACGATCCAGTCACTTTCTAAAAGCCCATCTGTGAGCACATGAGGCTTTGGAGGGATTTTGAAATATAAGTCATAATAGCTCCCAATGGTGAAGTATTACCAGTGAGGCTTAGAACCTTCTATTGCCCTTAACTCACATTTGTTTTGACTTTTTCCTTCTTTTATAAAGTTCACTTCCAAATATAAAATTGTGTCTTATATATTAAAAATCCAGAAGAAGAAATTAATTCAGACTGTTCAGCCTTCATGACAATAGGTATGAGAGATGAGAAGGCAAGTGCTTAATCCCACTTAACAGATAAGAGCTTTACGAGAATAATTAAATTATAAATAACTGTATAACTAATGCAAAATCAATCTTAAATATATCTAACCTTTTCACAGAAGACATCTGAGGGCAAATACTAATACTTTTCATGTTATATTTTCACCAACTAGAATATAGGAATGGCTGGATCAATGTTACATGTATAATTGATTTATAAACTCAAAATAATTCACTCATCCAACATAACTTTTTAGGGCACATAGCTATCACATACACAAAGAAACAAAAACAAAAACTTCATTCTGTCATGTTTTTAATTGGTAATTTTATGTAACTATAATTATCCTTTGTGTTTCCAGTTCACCTGGAAGTTGGCTTTGGCTGATGGAGACTTTATCCCTTCTCTTTAGAACTTTAGTTTCTGCTTTTGTTCTAGAAAATTATTTCCCTTCTCTTTCTGTAATGGAATCTCTCTTGAAATTATGCTTTTTATTTGGCCTCCTGGTCTGCTTTCAGGTATCATTCTGATCTAGGACACAGATATCTCTCTTTGTCGCTGCTCAGCCATCATTGAGAAAAAAGGCTAACAGTGTCATTTCACAGAAACTCTTTTGATAGACTAAGCTTAAGCAATTTTTCTATTTTCAGTGAAGATCAGTGGACACCCTGGTGGAAAATGTGTTCAACTGTTCTTGTAAATCAAAGAGAATTATGATGCTATTGTATTATTTCTTACAATGTTTTATATATCCTTTGCTGAAAATTTCTTTTTAGTAAGTTGGACTGAAAATACAGCCCTTCAAATGTATTTAGGGACTTTTATTTTTGTGTAAAAGTTACTTAAAATTTTGGAAAATCATTCCTTAATTCCGTAATTTTATTTTCAAAATATTTTTTCTAGAGTTATATAGAAAATAGTGACTATAACTAAACTGTTGATATTTTTAAAAATCTATGGTATTATTTTAAAACTTGTATTTATTTGTAAATAGAAACATTTTTTTCTTACTTAAAATTTTGTTTGTTTGTAATAGACTATTATTTTGAATCATATCCTTGTAATTTCAGTGCTATATTTAACAAACTACACTCACAGTTATTTACTTAACTACTAGACTTCATATAAAGGAGACATTTTTAACTACAAGTTGATTTGAAGTTTTATAATTAAAGTTTTTTGTACAAATTTGATGCTTTAAAATTATGAAAGAAAAATTTAGTTTTTAGTTTAAAATACCAATGGGCTTGAAGATGTGCTGTTGATATTATATTATTTCTGCATCACTCATAGAGATTTTAAAATCATTAATTTAAAACTAAAGGAGTGAAAAAATGATAATATGTGAAATAGAAATATTTTCCATTAGAGCTGTACTCATGGGACTGGTAATGTAAGAGATATGGACTTCAATGGGGGTTGTAATTTTAATTTATGCCTATGGTTGATATGCCTCAGTTTTGCTAATAATTTTGAAACAATGAAGAGAGGAGAGATGAGGTGAAGAGGAGGGGAAAGGAGGGGAAGGGAAGGTGGGAGAGGGTGGGGTTTGTCAAGCACGGACAGGAAAGATGAGTGGAGAGAGAAGAGAGGTGAGGGGAGGGGAGGACAGGAAAGGGAAGGGGTGGGAGAACTAACGGGAGGAGAGGAAGAGGAGGGGAGGGGAGAGGAAAGGAGAGAAAAGAAGTGGAGGGAAAGGATGGGAAGAGAGGGGAGGGGAGGAGGGGAGTGAAGTAGGGAGACAAGGAAGGCGATGAGAGGGAGGAGAGAAGGAAGGAGGGGAGGGTAGATGTGAGTCTCATGAAACGTGCACTATTACAGTCCTGCTGAAAGACATCTTTGCAAACACAATGAAATATATTACTGTTGGCCAGGCTGAGGTTGAACTTGTGATCCTCCTGGTTTAGCCTCTGGATTACAAGCATGTACTACCACGCCCATGATACTTTGGGATTTTTAAATCATTCATGTGAAATTTAGAGTTATTTTGTATTCTGGTGAATTGAATGATTTATCATACTGAAAATATCCTTCAAATTTTTCTTTTTTCTCTTTCATTGAGTTTATTGGTACATTTTATGTATACAGTACAGTTACATTCATTATTGGGATCTTGTAGGTTTACATGACAGGTCTTGGTTCTCAGTTTTCCCCTTTTCCCTGCCCTCCCTGCACCCCCTCCTCCCCTCCCTATTTATAAATACTTTATTTCCATTTTTTCATTTTCTTTCCCCTATCCTTCCCACTTTTCCTACAACTTTATCCCTTTTCTTCCTATTTCATACTGCCAATTATATCATTAGGATCTTATGTACTAGTAGAGTTTATTCACACCAGAGAAACTATTTGGTATTTACACATGTGTGACTTATTTATTTCACTTAGGAGTATATCCTCAATATGTATCCATTTTCCTATGAATGAATCTAATTTCTCATTCTTTATGGCTTAGTAATATTCCATTTTATAGAAAAACCACATCTTCTTTATCCAATCTCCAAGTGATGGGCAAATGGGATGTTTCCAAGTTTTAGCTATTACAGACTGTGCCGCTATAAACATGGGTGCACATATATCACTGTGATATGATTTTTTTAATTCTTTAGGAAAGATACCCAGCAGAGGGATGGCTGGTTCAAACGGAACCTCTAGTCGCAGCTCTTTGATGTATCTCCATATTGATTTCCATAGTGGTTGCACCAGTCTACACTCCCACCAACGTTGGAGAAAAGTTCCTTTCTCCCCACAATCCCTCCAACACTTGTTATTGTTTGATTTCTTGATAGCAGCCATATTTTGTGGGGTGAGGTGGTATCTCAGTGTTGTTATCATCTGCATCTCTCAAATGACTAGTGATGTGGAACATTTTTTCATATATTTACTTGCTGCTTTTACTTCTTTGTCTGAGAAATGTCTGTTCATTTCAGATGCCCATTTTTGAATTGGGTCTTTTTATTTGGGGGGGCTGATTGTTTTGAGTTCTTTATACATTCTAGATAATAGTCCTTTGTCTGAGGAGCAGCTGGTAAAATTTTTTCCCACGTTGTAGTTTGTCTGTTATTTCTGTTGATGGTTTCTTTTGCAGTGCAGAAGCTTTTTGATAAGATGAGATCCCAGTTGTTGATTCTTTCTGCTAGTTCCCGTGCTACTGAGGATTTGTTCGTAAAGTCTTTTCCTATGTCAGTGTCTTCAAGAGTTCTGCCTGTGTTATCTTCCAGCAAGTTTAGTGTTTCTTCCTTTGAATTTTTCTTAATAATTTACTTATATATTGTCTAAAATATATTTGGGTATTTTAGATTTCCTTTGGTTTGTGTTTCCATTGTATATCTTTTTCCATCTCTTTCCCCCGCTTTCAAAATCTGTTTGTTTCATGTTTGTTACAGTTCTCTGTAGATGGATTGTTTTGGATATTAAAATGCTATACTTATTTATTTAATAACATTGTTTGCATAAATTCCCTAAACACTTGCATTTTTTTACTCCTATTAATTTCTTGCTTTATAGTTGCCCTTTATTGGAACAGATTAGTTGATATTGACACATTATTACAAACTAAAAACTATAATTTACAGTAGGACTCATCTTTCTATACTACATTCTGTGATTTTCTCAAATATATAATAACATGTATCTGCCTTTATATCATCTACACTTGTAGAAAATTTGGAAATAAATTAAGCTTAAATATGACCAATGAGAAGTTCATTGTCTGATATCTTAGTATCATTGAAAAATCAGGAGAGTCCACTTTATAAGCAATGCATAATATTACTTAATTGGTGAAAACCTTGACTACTTATTTATCCCTTCCTCCTTTCCCATTAACTTTGACAACCACTGATTTTTAAAGACATCTCCAACTGTGTTTGTTAGGGTGATTGGCTTATGTTTCTCTTTTTTGGTTGGGTCTTTCCCTGGTTTTAGAATCAAAGTAACACTTGCTTCAGGGATGAATTTGGAAGTATTGATTCTCTGTAATTTTCATTGACTAATTTAAAGAGAAGTAGCAATAGTTCTTCTCTAAAACTCTCAACAAGATACAAGCAAATAGAATACAGAGCATTATTAAGAAGATCATACACCCTGACCAAATCAGATTTATCCCAGGGATGCAAGGATGGGTCAACATATGTAAATCAATAAGTGTAACACATTATATTAACAAATTCAAGGACAAATATCATATGATCATCTCCATAGATACAGAAAAACCCTTCAGCAAAATTTAACACCCATTCGTGATAAAAATTCTACAGAAAATTGGAATAGATGATCTTTATCTCAACTTGGTAAAGACTATCTATGAAAAACAGCACCCAGCATTATACTAAATGGCCAAAAACTGAAAAGTTTTATACTAAAATCAGGAACAAGACAAGGATGCCCATTATCACCATTCTCATTCAATATAGTTATGGAACCATTAGCCACAACAATTAGACAAGAGAAAGAAATAAATTGAATAAAGATAAGAACGGAAGAAGTTAAACTGTCATCATTTGCTGATGATATGATACTCTACATAGAAGACCAAAAAAAAAAAACCTCCACCAAAAAACTTCTACACTTAATTGACAGATTAAGTGGAGTAGCTGGATACAAGGTCAACACTCAGAAATTAATAGCCTTCTTGTACATAAATAATAGACTCACTGAGAGTGAAATTAGGGAAACACTTCTTTTAACAATGGCATCCAAAAAAATGAATATCTAGGAATCAAGCTGATGTAGCAAGCCAAAGACCTCTACATTGAAAACTACAGAACTCTGAAAAAAGAGATTGAGGAGAATATAAAAATATGGAAAGACATCCCTGGTTGCTGGGTAGGAAGAGCCAATATAGTGAAAATGGCCATACTTCCAAAACTGCTATGTAGATTAAGTGCAGTCCCAATTGAAATCCCAAGAATATATTTCACAGAACTTGAGAAAACAATAAAAAAATTTCATTTGGAAGTAGAAGAGACCTACAATACCAAAAGCAACTCTAGATGACAGAGACATCGCAAGGGTATCACAGTCCCCAACTTGCAACTATAGTACAAAGCCACTGTGATAAAAACAGCATGCTATTGGCAAAGAAACAAACTTGAGAATCAGTGAAACAGATTAGAATATGCAGAAATGACTTCAGACATATTCAGCCACCTCATCTTTGACAGAGAAGCCAACCATCCTCAATGGAGGAAAGATAGTGTCTTTAATAATTGATGTTAGAGAAAGTGGATTTCAACCTGCCTTAGATTAAAACTAGACCCCTATCTTTCACCATGCACTAAACTAAAATCCCAGTCAATTAAAGATCTGAGTATTAAAACAGAAACACTAAAATTACTAGAAGGTAAATGAGGTGGAACTCTTGAAGACATAGGCGTAAGAAAAGACTTTATAAACAAAACCTCAGTAGTATGGGAACCAGCGCAAAGAATCAACAACTGGGATCTCATCTTATTAAAAAGCTTTTGCACTGCAAGATAAACCACCAACAGAGCTAAGAGACAACCTACAATGTGGGAAAAACATTATCAGCTCTTTATCAGTCAAAGGATTACTATGTAGAATATACAAAGAATTTTTAAAACTCATAACCCCCAAATATAAAGACCTGGTTCAAAAATGGGCATCTGAAATGAATAGATGTTTCTCAGACAAAGAAGGAAAAGCAGAAAACAAACATATAAAAAAATGTTCAACATCACTGGTCATTTGAGAGATGCAGATGAAAGCAGTGAGATTCCATCTCACCCCAGAAAGAATGGCTGCTTTCAAGAAATCAACCAATAATAAATGCTGACCGGGTTGAGGGGAAATGGGAACCCTTCTCCATTGTTGGTGGGAGACTGGGGAAATCAATATGGAGATACCTCAAAAAGCTAGGATTAGAGGTCACATTTGACCCAGCTATTCTCCTGCTGATCTTCCTAAAAGAATTAAAACTTGGCAACAGCCCTGTTGCCCATCAACTGGTGACTGGATAACGAAGGTGTGTGTGTGTGTGTGTGTGTGTGTGTGTGTGTGTATGTTTATGAAATGTACTACTTAGCCATAATGAATGAGAAACTAGAGACGTTTATAGCTAAATGCGTGCATATGGAGGCCATACTCTTAGGAGAAATAAATGGAACACACCTGTATAAATACCAAATAATTTCTCTGGTGTGAAAAATGAAAAATGTGAATAAGTAGTATTAAAATGTATCACTGATAATGTGAAATAGGAAGAAAACATCTAAAGTAGGGGAGTGGGAGTAGGGGAAAGGAAAAAAGAAAAGAAAAAATTAGCAGAAAAGAAAAAATGGAAACAAATTCTTAATTAGGTAAGGGTCAAGGGGGTGAAGGGAGGGAAGGGAAATGGGGTTAAAATAAGAACCAAGATTCATCATACAAAGCTACAAGATTCCAATGGTGAATGTAATTGTATTGTATACCTAAAATGTACCAAAAAACTTAATGAAAAAAATGTTTCTGTAGCTTTGCCCTTCACAAAATATCATACAGATAGAATTATAGAGTATGTAACATTTTGGAATTAGCATTTTTTACTTAGAATTATATTTTTAAGTTTCTTCCTTGTTTTTTCATTGTTAGCTCATCTTTATTGCTGAATAATATTCTAATTTGTTTATCCACTCACCTATTGAAAGATATGTTTGTTGCTTTCAAGATTTTTAAAAAATTGATTTTGTTGTTATATATATGGTATACAATATAATGACATTCATCATTTGAAATTTGCACCTTTACATAGTCCATCTTGGTTCTTATTTTTTTCTCATTTCCCTACTCTCCCTTTAACCTTTCCACCTTTCCCTATCTACAAAGAGTTTGTTTCCATTTTTTCTTTTTCTCATGTTAATTCCATTACCATCTTTCTTTTCCCCACCTCTCCCATTTCCCCTACCCCTTTGCACCTTTTCTTCCTTTTTCACATTATCTATATAATAATATATCTATTATTATATCTATTAATTACACTTTCAGTTTCAAGTTTTGATAATTATTAATAAAACTGCTAAAATATTCAAGTCTTTTTAAAAACTAAACATGAGTTTTCCATTTATGTGCATGAATTCTGTGTAATAAGATTGGTGGAGCTTGTAGGAGTTTAGTTTTGTAAGAAATTATCAAACTCTTTTGAAGAAGCTATATAATTTTGTCTTTCCATCAGCACTGAGTTAGAGCTCCTTTTGCTTTCTATCTTCCCCAATGTTTAATAATGTCAGTGTTCCAGATTTTAGTGTAGCTTGGGTCTTAAAAATATTAAAACATTTCCTTTTGTATGAGTGAAAAATTATTGCATTTGTAATCTTTAAACTAGAGTTATTTATCTGGTGTGTGTTTAAAAATATGTTAATATATTCTTGTTTTTGCTAATGTAGTGGCTATTCTTGAATTTTATTATATATTCTTAAAGTCTAAATTTAAATAGTTATTTGGGACAGGACTTTTAGAACACTTGCTTCTAATCACCCTTGTGACTTCTCTGATACTTGCATTTCTCTTTAAATTTCATTTTCTTTTAAAATACATTCATAATTTAGAACTCATTATCATATACAAATATTTGGGAGTTTTTGCTTTCAGTCCAGAAAGTTTATCCAACATTATTTTGATAGTTATTTTCTTTCTGAACTTTGAGATATTATTTTATGTTTTTTTACTTACTGATTTTGAATAATTTGATACCGGTGAAACATTAGAGGATCTGGCCCTTTTGTCTAGCTGCTTTTCATTTATTCCATTCCCAGGTTAGCTGCGGTTTTATTACAATGTCTGTAAGTTCATTGAATTTCCTTTATCAGTGGGTCTTGATTTTACTCATTATTCTTTCAAATATAGACTTTTCCCCCTTTTCTCTATACTCCTTCTACTTCTCTGTTTCAAAAAATTTTCCTAAATTTTCTGTTTTTAAATTTTCAATGATTATATTTCGGTAGGTATTTTATATAACCATATATTCTATTTGGTATCTTTTCAAATAACTGAGCTTTTGCCTATAATATTTAATGTTTCTATACTGTGATGACTGTTTTGTGTTGGACATATCTAAGAAGTACATCTTTCATTTAATAATACTAAACGTGTTATCAAATTTGACAGTAATATCAGGAGGCAGTTGGCTGTATTTAAATGATACAAGCCTAGTTTTATCATTATATTTGTTGTTGTTTTTCTGGTTCTGGTGTTTGATTCCAGGGCCTTGGACATGCTAGGTACACACTCTACCACTCTATCTCAATTGCTTAGGCCTAAATTTAAATTATACTTCCTCTAGAAATAAACAAATAAACCCTATGACCATATATCAGTTTCTTGGAGGCTGTGAGGATCAGTTACATTATGTAGAAGTTTGGAGTGTTAACATAATTACTCAGTGAATAAATGGAAAGAATTTTACACAGTAATTTTCCGATACATGCTATACCTTTTGAATTATACATGAGTTAGTATTGTTTCTCTGTTGTCTAGTGATATATTCGTCACAATTTTAACCATCTAAATAAGTAATTATTGTTTAATCAAATAAGAGTTTTCATGAATATTATGAACTATGTTAAAAATTGAAAGATGGTAAGAGTAATAATTTCAGAAAAGATCATAATCTATTCAAATTTTATTCATGAAGAGTATATATTTGTATATTATTTTCTTTAAGGAAAACTTCCTTTAAATTGAATGATTTTTGACAAATACGTGCACCCTTGGTAACTATTGCTTCATATTTGCAGTTGCTTTGCAGTCCTTACCCCCTAATTCCATCATCTCTATCATTTCAGGCTCTTTCTCCATTCTCTAGTTTTTGTTCCTGGTGATGAGTTCTCATTTCCCTGCTTTTTCACCTGTTGGGTCACTTTAATTATATATGTGAGTGTTCCATTGCTGAGTTCCTGAGTTTTTCACTTGAGAGATTGTTGAGTCTTTGTGGGGAGGTCAGGCAGTTAAATTATAATCTACTATACTAGACTGTATTGAAGTTTAGTTAATTTTAGGCAAGTTTAGTTGTAGTGCTGTAGTATGACACTGTTTGTGTTGTGAGCTGATCTTTCATATTCAAGGATATCTCTACATCCTGAGTAGTTGGAGCTTTGGAAATTGTTCAGCTTACAGCTCCCCTTCCTTGCTTTTTTCTGGCATCGTGATGTTTATCTTGCAAATGCACAGCTTCTTACCATGAATCTTCATAGATCACTTTCGCTGTGTAGCTCCATCAAATGTACACTGCCTGGAAAATTTTATTTTTTCAAATGCCCTAAGCACTAATCTCATTTTCTTCCCCTCTACAAGATCTTTTCCAATGCGTGTGGGAGGTGCTTCACACTGTTTGTTTTCTTGAGAGATCACAGTCCTGCACTGCCTATTGTCAGTATCTGTAAAGAATCTGATTTAAAACTTTTTTTCCCCAGTGTATTTTGTTTTTGTTTTGTTTTATTTGATATCCATGGGAGGCAAGTCTTGCTTCATTTATTGTTTTATCACTTCCAACAGATGGTCATCATGAGCTTTTTAATTAAAATGTACTTTATGGATAAATGTATGTTTGGTATTAGTAAGGTTACCTGAAATATAGGTAAATTTGAGCTCATGATTAAATAAGAAATAAATAATACCTGGCAGATTGATCAGTATTTCATCTAAATTATTTATTAGATTGTTTTATTATTTAGAATTTATAAAGTATTAATATAACCTTGTAATCTTTATAGCCTCTGTCAAATAATGTAGTGAATGAGCAGAAACATAAACCCATACAAAGCAAGCTAAGGGATTAAAAGTAGATGTTAATTTTTAAATAAATGTATAGCTGAAATACACAATTCTTTAAAAGTCTTGGAATTTCTACCGTGCGAGTCACAATTTCAAGATGGATTCTTTATGTATTCCCTGTCTTTGGGTATACTATGACTCTTCAATCCTGCTATAAAGGTATCTTTTAAGTCCTGATTCTAATAAACCATATTAGTATCTTTTCTGTCAACATGGTGATTTTAAAGTTTTTATTTTTTTAGAATATTAATTCTGTAAGTCCTTCCCCCACATTAGGTGCCTGGAATGCACCATAGTAAAGAGAAAATATAACATAATGATCTATAACAGCATTCTTCAAGATTTAATTAGCAAATAAAGTACTTGTTGATTTTGTTAAATGCAGAGTATGATTCAGTAGGCTGGGGCCATGACCTTACATTTTGCATTCCTGGTAAGCTTCCAGGTGACATTGGGGTTCCTAATTTGCACTTCTCCTTGAATAACAGCAAGATCTGTACAATACTTTTGGGGAAATATTTATGTCTTTCGTACATGGCCCCAAATACACTTGGAAGAAGTGGAACAGTTTTATGATAATATCTGATGCCAATTTTAAATGTAGGGTAAGGTAAAATAGAGAAAACATCAGTCTCTCATGAGACTGTTTTAACATTAGTAGCAAAAACTGGGTATGGACAGTAGTATAAATAGTAATACAGGCTTATCCTCCCCTTCATACCCCTTCCCTCCATCTCTTTGTCTCCTTTTGCAAAAAAACTATCTCCCAGTTCCCTATTTGTATCTTTTATTTTGCACTTTAATTTATTTATATATTGTGTTTCTAATATAAGAGGAGCTATGTAATACTTATATCATGAGTCATTTGGAGAAACATGAAGCTACCTGAAGAGATCATAATGATAAGTGGGTTTTGAATTTTGAATATATTTCTACACTTTCTTGGGTGGCTCCCACTGTAACTTTTATCACCTTCAAACTAACTTGGGTCAAATGCTATAATATCCTGAGTTTCACTAGATATCTTTTGAAGAGCTTTTTAAAAGAAAATCAAAGAAATCAAAGAAAAGCTAATTTTGGATACTTCTGTATGAAGTTTCATAAAATTTTGTCAAATATTGTAAATGTACATTTTGATTAGATCAGTGCAAGCGCAACATGGAAATATTTTATATATGATCAAGTGTTACTTACACAATGTTATCATGAACATTATAGTTTAGAGCCTATATACATTTCAACATCACTCCAGCTGAGCTTTCTGGAAAATGATGTTTAAATTTTTCTGATTCTTTGAAGGTACAATAAACAGTAATAAATACTTTTTTCTTTTCTAACTATAACAAATGTAGCTAAAAAGTATGTTTGAGCATTATTTTTTTTTTCATTTTTTTCCCATTACATTTACTGGTACAGTTTAGGTATACAGTACAGTTATATTCATCATTGGGATCTTGTACCCTTACGTGGCATATCTTGGTTTTTATTTTTTCCCATCCCCCGCTTCCCTTCACCCCCTCCACCCTTCTTAATTTATACAGAGTTTGTTTCCATGGTTTTCCTTTTCTCGTTTTTTCCTTTTCCCTTATTACCTTTCCCCTGCCCCTCCCACTTCCCCTGTTCCTTTGGACCTTTTCTTCCTCTTACACAATATCAATTATACATTTTGATCCTTATTTACACTTTTAATTGTACACACTGGTGAAACTATTTGGTATTTACATGTGTGTCTTATTAATTTCACTTAAGATTGGGGCTCAGTGTGCATCCACTTAGCTATTAATGTCTCTAGTTTCTCATCCTTTATGGCTGAGTAGTGCTCCATTTTATAACAAACAAACAAACAAGCAAAACACACCTCTTCTTTATCCAGGGCAATTGGTCTGTTTCCAAGTTTTAGCTAGTACAAACTGTACTGCTATATTTGATTGTATTATATTTCTTTACTGTTTAATCTACTTTTAAACTTAAATGAACCCTCAAGTAGCATAGCCATTCTGTATTTGTTTTGATAGTTTAATAAATTTGCTGCCATAGTCTCCAGATATTTTGTTAAATGTAACACTGAGGTAAAGTTTAAATGATAGCCTACTTCATATTCTAAGAATAGTAACAATACTTATGCTGACTTCCTTGGTATGTCATTTTCCTTACAGTGACGGTCAATTGCATTCTTCAGTCTGAGAGACTAAAATACAGTGCTTCTTAATCTGGAAAGACTATTCTTTTTTAAAGCATATTCTCTCCTTTCCTATTATGTTCTTGTTTTAAAAAGTCAAGTTTTATTGTTAATAACATAGAAGAGGCTACTGATTGAACTGCTTTTAGATGTCAAATATCAGTAAAAATAAATATTGGAAAAACTGAATAATCATCAAAGTAGACAACACGTTATATGTTTTGACACCTAAGGACTTATTGTTAAAGATGACTAGATTTTAAGTTGGAAATTGTTTGTATAAATTGTGCCAAATCTTTGACCTCTAACCTATACCTGTTATGCTACCTCTGTAGAACTGAGGAACAATAACACCTGGAGCAGTAAAAGTACTTTTCAGAGATTTTTAGATATTCTCAAATGCAAGCAACAGCTTTAATCCAGTCAAGTTAGCTATCTATCTTTTAGAATCTAAATTAACCTCTAGAGAGGGTTATGATAGAATCTGAAATTTCTACAATGTATCTGCCACTTTTTCCATGTTATAATGACAACTTACTGCACATGTAAAGTATTAAGAGATAATTCGTAAAAATATTAAGGTGTATTTTAAAAAATCAATGGATATTTACTCTTAGATAAATCAGATCATGGAATTAACTGACAAGAATTTTAATTCAATGCTTCTCAGTATAGGATATAGCAACAATTAAATAAAATGTAGTTGTAATTAATACAAAGAAAAGAATCATTGCCGAGAAATAGAAGCTGTATTTAAAATGGAAAGTTCAGAATAAGAAAGTATAAAATATAAAAGTAAGAATCTACAGGATGGCTTAAAAGTAGGTTAGAGATGGCAGAAGAAATGGTTTGTGAACATGGGGACCAGAACAAAGTATCGAATCTGAAGGACAGAAAAATATTAGGTAAAAAATATGACCAGATTTTCAGTGACCTTTGTATCAATGTTAAGGGCCTTTTTTTGCTGTCTGAGAACAAAAAGGACAGCAATAATTGGAGCCCCAAAAGTCTGAAAATGTTGTGACTAAAAACTCCCAATATATGTGAAACTTATTTTCATATTTCAATTGCTCAGGAAACCCCAACAGGTTAAATATAAAGAATTGCCACATCAAAGCACAGTCTAGGGCAATTCCTGAAAACCAAATAAAAAGAGAAAAATATACATATATAAATGAATAAATGGGTTATGCGACAAAATAGAAGTAAAATCAGAGGCAGACAAATTATATACAACTTGAGTGACAGGAACGAAGAATGGCAACACCAAATTTTGGTTGCTAATGTAAGTATAATTTACTACAATTATTTTCAGAAAAATATTAGCATTTTCCTACAAAGTATATTACTCTATATAATGACAATTCCTTGGCTATTACTTGAGAAAAAAGTATGTTTATGAAAAAAACATGTATATGAATATTCATATAGTTTTCTTGATAATTATCCTAAAATGGAATCAACAAAATATCTACAAACAGTACAGTAGATTCTCAATTTGTGAATTATTCATGCATTAGAATACACTTCAGAAATAAAGATCAGTATACCACTATAAAAGCAAGATATACATGAATTTGAGAAATAGGTTGAAGAAAAGAAAGTGGACCTCTGAGATTATATACTATATGTTTATTCATGCCATGTGCAAGAATTCTAATTTGTAAAGTAAAATAAACTAAAATTGTAATTTCTTGTAAACTCTCCAAATAAATGTGCAAAGGAATGAGAGTTAAGAATACATAGGAATGGGCATGAGGGAACTTTATGTGTGATGGATATGTTCCTATCTTGATAGGTGTGTTGACTTCTCAGATACTTGAGCTCATCAGAATTCATATACTGTATTCCAAGTGAATATATTATTCATATTATTGCATTCATATATATTTCATGAATTGTATACTTGTGATTTTTGTGTTTCACTGTAAGTTTTACATGAAGGAAGAGATACAAATTAAAATAATGTAAAAAACTCAATATAGCATTATTAAGTTGTGATAGCTTCAAAAATTGTTGCAGTGGCTAGTTATCCACTTATGACCATTTTTAATTTAGTTGTATAGTGAATGATAATTATATCTCAGGTTATCAGATGGCTGCATCTATTTTAAAGTAGGCATAATGTGGTATTGTTTCTGTGTAGATATGGCACTTTGTATGAGGGCTAGAGAGCCATTTCTACTAATTCTACTTTTGATAATATGTCCTCTAACAATAAAAAAATAAGAAATTACAGTTTTCCCTCAAAAAAGATGAACATTCTCATGTTCACACCAGAGAAACTATTTGGTATTTACATATGTATAACATTTATTTCACTTAGCAGTATATTCTCAATATTTTCCCTCACATGAATCTAATTTCTCATTCTTTATGGTTGAGTAATATTTCATTTTATAGAAAAACTACATCTACCTTTATCCAGTTTCCAACTGATGGTCAAATGGGCTGTTTCCAAGTTTTACCTGTTACAAACTGTGACGCTATAAACATAGGTGTGCATATATCATTGTGATATGATTCCTTAATTCTTTTGGAAAGATACTCAGCAGAGGGATGGCTTGTTCAAATGGACCCTCTGGTCCCAGCTCTTTGAGGTATTTCCATATTGATTTCCACAATGGTTGCACCAGTCTGCATTCCCACCAACAATGGAGAAGGGTTTCTTTCTCCCCACAACCCCACCAACATTTGTTATTGTGTGATTTCTTGATAGCAGCCATTTTTTGTGGGAAGAGGTAGAATCTCAGTGTTGTTTTCATCTGTATCTTTCAAATGACCAATGATGTTGAACATTTTATCAAATGCTTATCTGCTGTTTTTTCTTCTTTGTCTGAGAAATGTCTGTTCATTTCAGTTGTCCATTTTTGAATCGGGTCTGTATATTTGGGGGTTCTGATTGTTTTGAGGTCTTTATATATTCTAGATAATAGTCCTTTGTCTGAAGAGCAGCTGGTAAAAAGTTTTTCCTACATTTTAGGTTGTCTCTTAGTTCTTTTGATGGTTTATTTTGTAGTGCAGAAGCTTTTTGATAAGATGAGATCCCAGTCATTGATTCTTACTGCTAGTTCCCGTGTACTCAGGATTTGTTCATAAAGTCTTTTCCTATGCCAATGTCTTCAAGTGTTCTGCCTAACATCTTCCAGCTAGTTTAGTGTTTCTTTTTCATTATTTAGATCTGTAATCCACTTGGATTTTAATTTAGTTCATGGTAAAAGATAAGGGTCCAGTTTTAATCTTTGGCATGTTGAAATCCAGTTTTTCCAGCACCATTTATTAAAGAAGCTATCTTTCCACCAATGAGGATGGTCAGCTCCTTTGTCAAAATTGAGGTAGCTGAGTACATCTGGAGTTGCTTTCGTGTTTTCCAATCTGTTCCACTGATCCTCAGATCTGTTTCTTTGATAGTACCATTCTGTTTTTAATCACAGTGGCTTTGTAGTATAGTTTCAATTTGGGAATTGTTATACCTGCTACCATGTCTTTGTTGCCTAGGATGGCTTTTGCTATTCTAGGTCTCTTCTGGTTCCAAATGAATTTTTGGATTCTTCTTTCTAGTTTTGTGAAGTATAGTGTTGGAATTTCAATTGGTATTGTATTGAATCTGTATTTCAGTTTTGGCAGTATGGCCCATTTTCAGTATGTTGATTCTTCCTACCCAGGAGCAGGAGATATCTTTCCATTTTCTCTATATCTTCTTCTATCTCTTTTTTCAGAGTGCTATAGTTTTCATTGTAGAGGTCTTTTGCTTCTTTTGCTAGATTGATTCCTAAATACTTCACTTTTTGGATGCTATTATGAAAGGAATTGTTTCCCTAATTTCTTTCTCTGTGAGTCTGTTATTTGTGTGCAAGAAGACTATTTTTGGGTGTTGACCTTGTATCCAGCTACTCTGCTAAAAGTGTCAATTAAGTCTAGAATTCTTTTGGTAGAGTTTTTTGAGTCTTCCATGTAGAGTATCATATTGTCACCAAATAATGACAGTTTAACTTCTTCCTTTCCTATCTTTATTGCTTTAATTTCTTTCTTTTCTAATTGCTATGGCTAATGTTTCCAGAACTATATTGGAGAGGAGTGGTGATAGTGAGCAACCTTGTCTTGTTCCTGATTTTAATGTGAAAGTGTTCAGTTTTTGGCCATTTAATATGATGTTGGCTGTTGGTTTCTCATACATAGCCTTTATTTTTTTTTATTTTTTTATTTTTTGTTTTTTTGAGACAGGGTCTCACTATGTAGTTGAGACTGACCAGGAACTCACTATGTAGCCCAGGCTCATAGCAATCCTCCTATTTCAGCCTCTTGAGTGCTGGGATTAAAGGCATGTGCCACCCCACCTGGCTTAGATAGCCTTTATTAAGTTGAGATATACACCATGTTATCCAATTTTTGGCAGGGTTTTTTTTTTATCATGAATGGGTGTTGAATTTTGTCAAATGCTTTTTCTGCATCTCTCAAGAGGATCATATGGTTTTTGTCCTTGACTCTGTTAATATAGTGTATTACATTTATCGCCTTACATATGTTGAAACATCCTTGCACCCCTGGAATAAATCTGACTTGGTCAGGATGTATGATCTTCTTGATGATCCTCTGTATTCTGTTTGCTAGTATTTTATGAAGGATATTTGCATCTATATTCATTAAGGAGATTGACCTGTAGTTCTAATTTTTAGTCTTTCCCTGGTTTGGGAATCAAAGTGATACTTGCTTCCAGGAATGAATTTGGAAGTATTGCTTCCCTTTCAATTTCATTGATAAGTTTGAAGCATAAAGGCAGTAGTTTTTCTCTAAATGTTTTGTAAATATCAGCAGTGAATCCATCAGGACCTGCGCTTTTCTTTGTTGGTAAATATTTAATTCCATTTTCAATTTCCCTGATTGTAGTTGGTGTGTTTAAAATGTTTTTATCTTTTTGTTCAACTTGGTCATTCATAAGTATCTAGAAATCTGTCCATTTCTTCTGTGTTTTCCATTTTATTAGAGTACAGGTTCTCAAAGTAGGTATTGATTATCCTCTCGATTTCTGTTGGATCTGTTGTGACTTCACCTTTTTTATTCCTAATTGCATGGATCTGAGCCTTTTCTTTCCTTTTTTTATAAAGGTCGCTAAGGGTTTATTGATTTTATTTATTCTTTTAAAATACCAACTCTTTCATTCGTTTTTTTGTATCATTTTCTTAGTTTCCATTGCATTGATTTCTACTCTAATCTTCATAATTTCCTCTCTTGTTCAAGCTTTGGGTTTTTCTTGCTCTTGTTTTTCTAGTAGTCTAAGATTCATCATTAGGTTGTTTATTTGGGCTCGCTCTGTTTTCCTAGTGTGGGCATTCAATGCTATGAATTTTCCATGCAGCACTGCTTTCAGTGTGTCCCATAGATTCCTATATGTTGTACTGGCATCATCATTTATTTGTAAAAATTGTCTAATTTCTTCTTTGATTTCCTCTGTGACCCATTGATTGTTCAGGAGAGTGTTGTTCAATTTCCATGTGTTTGTGAAGTTCCTATGGTTTTTTATGCTACTGATCTCCAGCTCGATTGTAATATGATCTGATAATATACAGGGGATAACTTTGATTCCTTTGCATTTATTCAAACCTGTTCTATATACTGGTATGTGGTCTATCTTGCAGAATGACTCATGTGCAGCTGAAAAGAATGTATATTCTGATTTTGTGGGGTGGAACACGCTATAGATGTCTAATAAGTCCATGCGTTCAAAAACTTGGTTGAGTTCTAGTATTGTGTTGTTGTTTTTCTGCCTAAATTATCTATTTGAGATAGTGTGGTATTTAGATCTCCCACTACAATTGTATTAGTGCTTATTTGGTTTTCGATGTTACTTAATATTTGTTTTATATAGTTGGTTGCATTAATATTTGGTGCATATATGTTTATGATTGTCATCTCTTCCTCTTGAATTGTTTCCTTTACAAGGATGTAGTGGCCTTCTTTGTCTCTCTTAATCAGTTTTGGTTTGAAACTTACTTTGTGAATAAGATTGCTACCCCTGCTTTTTTCTGGGCTCTTTTTGCATGGAGAATTGTTTTCCATCCTTTCACTTTCAGTCTCTGACCTCTTTGTTGCACTAGGCATGTTTCTTGTATAGAACATATTGTTTGATTTTGCTTCTTAATCCATTCCTCTGGTTTATTTCTCCTGATTAGTGAATTGAGGACATTGGCATTGATGATTGTAACTGATATGTACTGACTTATTATTGTCATTTTATTGTCCTTTTGTGGACTCTTTTTACTTTACCCCCTCTCCTTTTAGTTTCTTGCCTTGCCTATTTGATTTGGTCTGTTGGGCCTCATGGTGTTGTGACCTTCATCGTGTTTTTCTAGGATATTGTTTAGAATTTCTTGTGGTGCTGATTTGATGTTCATTAAGTTTCTTAGGTGTTCTTTGTCATGGAAATATCTCATTTACCCATCCATTTTGAAAGAGAGTTTTGCAGGATACTTCAGTCTAGGTTGGAGATTGTTTTCTTTTAAGACTTGAAATATCACACTCCAGGCTCTCCTTGACCTTAGGTCTTATGTTGAAAAGAGTGCTGTGAATCTGATGGGCTTTCCTTTGCATGTTATTTGTTTCTTTTCTCTTACTGCTTGTAGTATTTTGTTCTTCTGTTGGGTTTCTGGGATATTGATTATTATACGTCTAGGTGTAGTTTTTTTTTTTTTTTTTTTTTTTAATGGCTAGTTGGAGTCCTATATGCCTCCGTTATCGGTATGTGTAATTCTTCCCTTCTGTTTGGAAAGTTTTCTGTTATTATTTCTGTGAACAGCTTTTTTAAGTCATTTGTATTTTCTCCTGCTACTTCATGTATTCCTATCAGTCTTACGTTATTCTTCTTTGTATAATCTAGGAGTTGTTGAATCTATTTTTCATGATCCCTTACTGTTTTTAAGAGACCTCTCTTTTCATGCTCACTGACTTCAATCCTGTCTTCTCTATCTGATATTCTATCTTTGAATTCTTTTATCCTGTTGCATACACTTTAAATAGAGTTTTTAATCTCTTGGATATCTGTTTGAATCTGTTTCATGGATTCCATTTTTTTCCTCTGTGGGGCATTCATTGTTTGCATTTCTTTCTTATGCTGGGCCTTCTTGGATTCTGTCATGGTCCTGAGCTCATCTATTTTTTTGTAAGTTTCTGTTCTAGAGTCTCGAATCATGACTTCCATTTTGCTCACCATCTCTATGGTTTTCTGGGAAATTACTTCTGTTTTGAATTTTTCTAGAGTCTGACTGACCTGTTTTGTTACTTCCTTTGCTATGGGTTCACGGTGTCCTGCTGGTTCACTATCAGACTTTTCATCCTCATTTGCCCTACTGTTTGCCATTGGTGAACTGGAAATCTGTCCTTTGTCTTGTTTAAGTGTTTTCTCATTTTTATTTTTGTTGTTGGGTTTTCCTTGGTTCAGTTCATCGGTTATTACTTAAATATTCCTGATATAGTTGTGCTTTAGCTTTTGATTCTCTAATGACTCATAGACATTCTCATTTTCATAATATTGGAGAAAACAACTCATTAAATCAATCATAATCCTTTATCCCAATTGGTACAATCAGCAGCACAATAGGATGAAGCACAATTTGCCAATTCACCACTTGTGGTAGTCATTAATCTATCACCTTTAAAACATGTGAATTAAATTGAAATCAAGAAGCAGCCCAAAATATGTTTGCAGTGAATACACTTTACCATTTAGGATGGGGGTTTAGATAGAGTTAGGACAAGAGGAGTAGATAAGTGAAAGAATTTGAGCAGGTTTCAAGTGAAGCCAGAGGACATAGAATGACCATACAATTTTTAGGATACCATTAAATTTAAAAGGGATAGACAGAATGCAAGAGTAAGGACAAGAATATATCCCCTTAACAGTAACAGGGGCTCGATCACCTTTAAACTATGTGAATTAAATTAAAATCAAGAAGCAGCCCAAAGTATGTTTTCAGTGAATGCACTTTTCAATATAGCATCTTTACCATTTAGGATGGGGGCTTAAATAGAGTTAGAACGAGAGGAATAGATAAGTAAAAGAATTGGAGAAGGTTTCAAGTGCAGAGGACATAGAATGACCATACAATCTTTAGGAAACTATTAAATTCAAAAGGGATAGACAGAGTGCAAGAATAAGGACAAGAATATATCCCCATAATAAAAATAACTGCTCCCTTTCCCTTGAAACTATTGACCCATGAGCAAGGAAAAAGACAGAAGGAAAGAACATAAAGAGAAAAGAAAAAAATGATAAAAGAAGAAGTCTGAGTTAGGACAGGAGCAGGAACAGAAAGTGAGATGAGGGATAATATGGTGGAGCAAGAGATTGAGTTGGACAGAAAAAAGAATTTTCAGAGTGGAATAAGGAATAGAAAGAAAAAAAATTTGAAGGGCCTCTTTTAAACTATACTTCTGCTGTTATAGTATACAACGTGTGCAGCCATGTGCAGAACCAAGTCCCCTGATCTCAGTCAGCTAGCCAATAGTAGATCCCTGACATTGAGACTGACCTCAAGCCACAAGTTCCAGACTGAGTTCCCCCACCTCCTGCAGGTTTGAACTCCACACAGTTCTACTACAGGTTCCTCCCGCCCTTTCTTTAAAGATGTTCAAAGTTAGGAGCTCAGAAAAATACCCTTTATGACCACCTATACCTCTGCAGAGTGGGTCCAAGGACTGGCACAATCAGGAGGCTGAGAGTGTGTGTGTGTGGGTGTTTCATGGTGCCCGTGCAGCTACTTTCCTTTCTGGAGCTGGTGGCGGTGCAGGCAGGGGAGGGTGTAGCTACCTGGTCCCCCTGAATGGGCTCAAGCAGGCCAGAGGGAGAGCAGATCTTGGCGTGGCCTGCCCAGATCTCACCTTCCTTGCTGGGGCTAGTGGCGCACAGGCAAGGGAGCCAGCATGGGGATTGAGATGGAGTTGGGGAGGGATGGAAAGATAGGATAGAGAAAATTTAGAAGAGGTTAGAATACAGAGGAATATCATACAAACTCTTGGGAGTTGTTGAGAAGACAGAACAATATATACGCAAGAACAGAACAAGCTAACAGCAATAAAGAGACTAGAGACTGTAATCACTGTCTTTTAAAACTAATGACAATTGAGAGAAGGAAAAGAGAAGAAAAGGAAAAGAAAAAATAAATTCTGATTACGATAGGAACAGAAACAAAAAGGGAGAGCAATGGAGATCAAGGTGCGTGAGAGAGTGAGAGAAAAAAAGAAAATAAGACAAAGAAAACTGAGAAAAGGAAAAAAAGTGAGAAAAGAAAAATTAAATAATTAAAGATAAGAGAAAAATATTATTTTGAAAATAAAACAAAATAGAAATAGAGGGCCTCCTTCAGGGTATGCCTCTGTTGACACAATAGACAATGTTGGCAGGAATGTTCAGGTTTAAATTAATTTGTCTCAGCAATCCAGCAGCTGTCCCCTGAGGGTCAGGCTGATTTCTGTCTGCAAGGCCCAAATTGAGATCTCAGACCACCTGCTGGGTTGAAATCTCCAAGGTTGTACTGCAGGTTCAAGCTGACTTTCCTTTGAAGTTAGAGCAAGTTCTGATGTGAGGTGCCCAATGCTCTGACTTCTCAACTATAGTGGTGTGGTGTGTCTTTATCACAGATTTTCTTCACTTTCCAAGTGGGCTTCAATTTTCATCTAGGAGCCTCAGAGAGGCCCTCTTTCTCTTGTTTTGAAGTGGGAAGCAGGCACAAATATTGCTGTGTTGGTGCTCAGGTGGCTGGGCCCCTCTGGTGCAGTGCAAGGTGCTGCTGGTCTCCTCTGGTGCTCTGGCTCAAAGGGGCAGTCTACCAGAGGGTTTGGAGCTTCTGATGGTCTCCTCTGTTGTTCTAGGTCAAAGGGATGGGCTATCAGTGGGTTGTGAGCTACTGCTGGTGTCCTAGGGTGTGTTGGGTCCCATATGTTTTTGTTGACTTTGTTTCTAAATTTCGCATGTCTAATTTCATCATTACATCTAGATTTTAATGGTTTTAACTCTTACAAAACAAATACATTTTCTTTATCACTAATCTTTTGACAGAAAAGGAACAATTTCATTCTTGCTCCCAGATATTGCAAACATTTATGTGAAAGCATCTTATTCTTTCATCTTTTAATTTGAAATTTTTTTTACTCTTTTCTTAAAAATGTAATGTAAAATATAATCATATGTTTTTAATTCTGTTGTGAATTGCCAGGTCACTTTATTGATATTCTTTCTCTATCTTCCTTGGGTTTGTCATCTTACATAGTTGCCAATGTGTTAATTAATTAGAATCAAGGAAAAAAGCATGTAAAACAGTATCTGTTCCAATTTCTTCACTTTTTTTTTCAATTTTGTTTTGGAGACAGAACTTACTATGTAGCTAAGGCTGGCCTCCAAATCACAGGTACACTCACTCCAGCTTCAGCCTCCTGAGTGCAGGGATCAGAGGGGTGGGCCATGACACATGGATATCTACTTCATTTTTTAAAGTAGTTAAATTAACATGCATGTGTATTATCTTCTAATTCTTGCTATTAATTTATTGAGTTAATTTCAGGATAATTGTTTTCTTATATCAATTCTTATATCTTGGTAGGTAACTCTCTACCCCTCACGAAAATGTACTTACCATGCTGACCATTTTCTCTGAGACATACATTGTGCTTGGGAGACATTGAGGAGTCAGATTGTCTCTTTCTTGATTATTTTATTAGCACAGAGGATTATGTAACCTAAGTATTCTTTCAAGAAGTTTCACTGAGCAAGGAACTTTTGAAATGTGCTTTGAAGACTATGTAGAAATTTTCCAGGTACAGATGGGCCATGGGAAGGAATGGAGAATTAAAATTATATCTTTATTGGCCGAGAAATCATTTGAACTCTGAAGATTTGGAGGTGCTGGCACCCAGATAGATGTTGCCTTGCTCATATGAAAGCCTAAAGGTGCAAGCTAAACCTCATGTTAATGGTGGATTTCAAATAGATGAGTGATGAAGTTTAAGAGTTTTATTTAAGAATTTTTATTGCTCAGGATATAAAGATGGTATAACTGAAGGAAAGAGAAAAAGGTAAGATAAGAAACATTAGAGTCCTGGAATTAAGAAATATGAGACCTAGAGTCAAAGAGGTACTTAACAATAATACACCATTATTTTTTCACTGATAGAGTGGGGGATGCGACAAAAGTTGAAAGGAATGAATTCTTTCAGCCCTTTAAAATAAACACTGAATTTAGGAAGGGGGGTATTAGGGAGATGGGTAGAACTATAAATGAAATGATGACATATACCATGATAGGGGACATAGTTTCAGAAAACATCTTTAACCCATTTTAAATGGCTTAAGTGATAGACATGTCAGGTACAATTCCATTATCACAAATGTTAAGTTTGTTTGATCTCAGGAGCCAGAACCTAAATTTGATATAGACTACTTGTTTATAGTCTAGTACGTAGACAAGTGCAAATAGTTCAAAGTATTTCTTTTAATGACACAACATATATACAAAAGAGAAGATATCCATGGGATCAGAGAAAACTTCAGAGGGAGGTATATTTTGATATAGGTCTGAAAGAATGGTTTTCTAATACCAGAGATAGAATGTGTACAAAATCATACACATATGCAAGAACATGTCATCGCCTACAAAATACAAATGTGCAAGTAACTCAGCATCACTGGAATAAAAAATATAAGTGATACGAGTAATGGAATTAAGAGAGAAAGATGGTGGGGGTGGGAGAGACAGAGAAACAGGTGCAGAGAGGAGAATCGATGGATAGAATACTATAATTGATTTTCTCAAAATAACCTTTGAACAATTCTGAGCAGTACTATATGCCAAATATCTACAAAGCCCCCCATGCCCCACATTCCCTTTCCAGGTATATATGAGGGCTGTACTTCCTGAATTTCGCAATTTAGTGAAGCCACATTTCTAGTTCTGGTCAATGGGTTATATGGAGACTGATGCTTGATATTTCTGGTCTCAAGCCTTGAATGCTGCTGCAAGTTACTTCAGAGTTTCTGTTTCTTTCAGCATGGTGATAGACAATACTCAGTATGGTAAATATAGATTCCAGTTCACCAAATAAATATGCTCTCATCGTGGTAATCCATAGTGATTTGGAAGTTTTTCTTTTGTTTCTGTAGCATAACTAGATCAATCTGTTATGGCTGAGTAGATGGAATTAAAGATAGTAAATCAGAAGAATCAGTAAGATAACTTATAGCAAGGGGTAAAATGTAGAGAGATGAATTTATGCTAATGAGTTGCATAAAAGATTTTCCATTGAATATATTACTTAGGTTACCACTTGTGATATTTAATAGAGATAACAGAAGGTTTAGGAAGAATAATGGAGACAAAGTACACCAATGCATGGTAGAATAAATGGGATATAAAAATTGAAGACAACTAGTGTTAAAATCAATAGCATGAATTAGTAGACTAGTTGGCTATGAAACATTTGATGTTGAAAATTGTAAACATATCTGCTTCTGTTTTAAAGAAATTGTACATACTATATTACCAGGAAGTGAAATTGATATAGTATAATAAACAAGCAATGAAAAAAATATATGATTATATTTAATATTTAGAATATACAAACTTATGGCTATATTTACTCCTTAGAATATACAAACAGCCTTAGGAAATGAAGGATTCTTATTGAGTAATAAGAGCTAGAGCTATTGCTGATTTCTTGTGCAAATTTCATGTTTAGTTTGTGTGGTGGTAATTTTTCATTTACTTTTAAGTTTTATTTCTAAATTTATGTTTAGTCATGAAACAGGAATTACCTTTGTTTCCTTTCACTAACAATGCAAATATAACTCAAACAGCATGATGGATACATTGTTCATTATGATTCCACGGTAAAGGTAAGAATAACTACTTGTAACTGACCCATACATGCAAGTGAAATGTAACGATTTAAAAGGAATTTATTAAATAACAAACAGCTAAGATAAGCAATGTAAAATAATTGTAAAGTCCAGTTAAATCTGTAGTAATTGCTCCCATTTATTTTGCTTTTTGAATCATATATAACCTATCAAACTCTACCTGTGTTCAATTTTAAATGTGATGCTACAGGAATAATTACTTACATTAAATCATTTAAATCTTAAATAATCATGAAAGTACCATAATATTCCTATTTCAGAGTGTACATGAAATGTTAATAAATATTCGTGAAAGCAATATACACTTGTAAGGTGGAAAAATATATTTCAGATAACCAAAAATGTAACATGGGATGGTTCAGTGTGGCTTATTTATTAAATATATTGTGATAGTTGTCTAAATAGCTATTGTGGAATTGTATTAACATAGAATCTATTCAAGGTTAATCACTTACAATAAGTGTTTTATTACAGCAAACACTGCGCTGTACTTCTTAGGGTCAAATCTATAGGCATTTAATTTCAGCAATTGCCATAATGGAGGCATTATAATAATGTTGCAGGCTCTTGTGTAGACATGAAGGTTGAATGCTGTTATATTTTTCCTTTTCTTCTCTTCTAAAGCTTTGTCTATAATTCATATATTACTTGGGGAAGAATTTATATTCCTGTTTATTTGAATTTTAGAACTTCATTTTAAAATGCACAAAGTCTGATTTCAAAATGAATGTAGTCTGAGAGGAAGAGTATGGGGAATATTTCAAAAAGGAGAATAATCTTCCATATGTTTAGTTCTTTGAACACAGGAGATTAAAAGGACCACATGTACTTCTTCTGAATCCCAAATTCAAAAATAAGAAGCAAATGCTTTATATTTTCCACAGTAAAGCTTCATCTCAGTTATTCTCTCACACTATTTTGTTCATTTATTTATCATTACTTTCAAAACAGAGTACTTTAAGAAAGTGATTACCTTGTTCTTTTAATTTAGTTTATTGATACATTTTATATATACAATATGACATTCATCATTGGAAATTTGTTCCTTTACATGATATATCTTATGTTTTGCTCTATTGCCCTGTCCTCTATTAAACCACTCCACCTCTCCCTATTTATAAAGTTTTTGTTCCCATTTTTTCTTTTTCTCATATTTATTCCTTTCCTTTCTTTCCTTTTTCCAACCACTCACATTTCCCCTTGTTCTTTGGATGTTTCTTTTCTATTTTGCATTATGTATTATACATTTTGATCCTTATTTAAACTTTCAGTTTCTCACACCAGACAAACTATTTGGTATTTCCACATGTGCATCCTATTTATTTCACTTAAGAGTATGGCCTCAATGTGCATCCATTTAGCTATAATTGTCTCTAGTTTTTCATTCTTTATGTCTAAGCAGTACTCCATTTCATAAAAAACAGAAAGCAACCATCTCTTCTTTATCCAATCACTAGTTGATGGGCAACTGAGCTGTTTCCAAGTTTTAGGTATTTCAAACTGTGCAGCTATAAAAATGGGTGTGCATGTAACACTTGGTATAATTCTATTAATTCTTTTGAAAAGATACCCAGCATGGGAATAGCTGTGTCAAATGAGACCTCTAATCCTAGTTTTTTGAGGTATCTCCATATTGATTTCCACAGTGGTTGCACCAGTCTGCACTACTGGCAACAATGTAACAGGGTTTCTCTTTCCCCATAGCCCTGTCGACTTTTCTTATTGGTTGATTTCTTGATAGCAGCCGTTCTTTCTGGGGTGAGGTAGAATCTCAGTGTTGTTTTCATCTTTATCTCTCCAATGACCAGTGATATTGAACATTTTTTCACATGTTTATTTGCTGTTTTTACTTATTTGAGAAATGTCTGTTCATTTCAGATGCCCATTTTTGAATTGCATCTTTATATTGGGTATTATTTTTTAAAGATCTTTATATATTCTAGACAGTAGTGCCTTGTCTGAGGAACAGCTCAAAAAAATGTTTTCCCACATGAATGAGGCTCTAGAAAAATTCAAAACAGAAACATTTTCCCAGATAACTACAGAAATGGTGAACAGAATGAAAGATATAATTAGACATTCTAGAACAGAAACAGATCAAAAACAAAAACAGATGAGCTCAGGAACATGATGGAGGGCATGAATTCCCAGAATAGGAAAGAAGTGGAAATCATGAATGCCCAGCAGAAGAGAGGAAAGAAATGGAATCTATAAAACAGATTCAAATAGATATCCAGATTAAAAACTCCATTGAAAGTATTTGCAGCAGCATGAGACAATGTGAAGATCAAATATCAGATATAGAAGATAGGATTGTAGTTAGTGACCATGAAAAGAGCAATTTCTTAAAAATTGTAATGGGCCACAAGAAAGAAATGCAGCAACTGCTAGATGATGCAAAGAAGAATAACCTAAGACTGATAAGAGTCCACAAAAACAAATGACAAAAATACAAATTACATAATAAAAACTATTCACAGAAGTATTGGCAGAAATTTCCCAAGCAGAGGCAAGGAATTTGACATCCAGTTGTGGGAATATAGGACTCCAGTTAGCCATGATCAAAAAAAATCTAGACATATAATAGTCAAGATTCCAGAAACCTAACAGAGAAGCAAAATACTACAAGCAGTTAGAGAAAAGAAACAATTCACATACAAAGGAAAACTCATCAGAATCACAGCAGACTTTTCAACATAAACCCTCAAGGCAAGGAGAGTCTGGAGTGAAGTATATTAAACCCTAAAAGAAAATAACCTCTGACCCAGACTGATATACTCTGCAAAGCTATCTTTCATAATCAATGGGGAAATAAGCTACTTCCATGACAAAGAACACCTTAGAAACTTCATGAATCCCAGACCAGCAATCCAAACAATTCTAAACAGTATCCTAGAAAAAGACAATGAGGGCCACAACTCTATGAGACCAAACAGTGTGAAGCCATCAGGCAAGGCAAGAAATTAAATAAAAAGGGGAGGGAGAATAAAAAATAAAAGATACAACAATATGAAAATATCATGGCAAGGATAAGTCAATACATATGAATTATAACCATCAATGTTAATGGACCCAATTCACCAATCAAAAGAGACAGGCTGGCAGAATAGATTAAGAAGCAAAATCCAACAATATGCTGTATACAAGAAACCCACTTAATCCACAAAGAAATTTATATACTGAAAGTAAAAGGATGGAAAACATTTCTCCTTATGGCAGGAACACAGAAAAAAGCAGGGGTAGCTATCTTATTTTCAGACAAAGTAGATTTCAAATAAAAACCAATCATGAGTAAAAAAAAACTAATTATGAGAGATAAGAAATGTCTCTACATCCTTGTAAAGGGAACAATCCAAGAGGAAGAAATGACAATCATAAATATATATGTATGAAATTATAGAAAACAGATATTAATGGACATGAAAAACCAAATAAGTACTATTACAGTTGTAGTGGGAAACTCCAATATCCTACTGTCACAAATAGAAAGGTCATCTAGACAAAAAATCAACACCAAAATATGAGAATTGAACCAAACTTTTGAACAAATAGACTTAATAGATGCCTACAGAGTGTTCCACCCCACAATATCTTGTTATCAGATAATAGACATAATCACTCTCAGAAATATGATTACAGGCTAAGATATAAAGCATTTTAGAAAGAAGGAGAAAGAGCAGGTAGTAAATTGGTTGAAGAACTAGGTGTGCTTGGATTTACCAAAAAGGATATGTGTGAGAAGAAAGAAATTAGAAAAAATTTATTAACATAAGTATGGTGAAGTGAAAGAATAAAAAGGTGCATACTCAAAAAATATAAGATCACTGGATGTAGGTAGAAGAACAAATACTAGCATACACTGACTTTGTTTTGAAATTTAGTATGTGTGTTAATCACTTTTTTGTTCTTGGAATATGTATTATCTGAGATCCACACCTTAAAGGAGAAGAGGTTTATTTTAGCTCTCTTGCCTAATTGCTATGGCTAGAAAAAAATGTTTCAAAATTTTGTTGTTAGGAGTTAAATTTTGCTTTTATTTTAACGTTTAGTGGCATAAGAAATAATGATTAAGAGATCAGTGGTACTGCGCCTGCCTTGCAAGCACAAGGTCTTGAGTTTGATACCTAGTACCACAAAAACAAACAAACAAAAAAGAAATAATGATTAAGTGACTGAAACTGACATTAAGTGAATATTTGTAACTTGTAAAATAGTTGTTTATCATGAGGATACCATAAATCTTTATTTTATAACATCCGAAGTACTTGTTATTTGCTACTGAATTTTGTTGGTACTTGTGTTAGTTACTTTTCTCTCATGGTTGAGACAAAATACCCAACACCCAAAGTTAAAAGGGGAAGCGGTTTATTTGGCTTACAGTTCTTAGAAGTTTCAGTCGGTAATTGGCTGGCTCTGGGGCTGATATGGCAAACAAGCATTGCAGAACAGAAGCAACATGGCCCACACACAAGGCCTCAAAGGTAATAAGAGAGTTAACAGAGTCTCCCAGCCTTTTATATTTTATTCAGACTACTTAGGGCAGGAAGCACTCACACCCTTAATCCTAGTGCCCTTGAACCTAGCATTGCATCCTGAACTAATTCCAGCTTCACACACTAGATCAAGTCTATGACCACATGAGGCTTTGAGGGGACATCTAGACCCAAACTATAATGATCCTTTTGTGCTTTTTGTTCATTTTTTATCAATCCAATATGCTTTCAATTAGAATACAGTTTCAGTTTGGTAAATTGAGTTTTGATTATCCGCTAGAAATGCATTCTCCTGGTAAATTTCAGAATTTTCCCTTTTCTCAATTTTTCAGTTTTGTATATAGGGTTGCCCTCATATTCCTTTATAAATCCCATATTTCAATAAGAAACACTGACACATTTAAAAGTGAATTTCTTTCACTTTAATGAAAATTAGTAAGCTTTAACTTGGTTATATAGCAATATGCATAACACATGTCTAAGATGGTCAATTGGCAGAGTCATTTGCTAATTATTCTGATCACTGAAGTACCACAGTAGTGTGACAGCCATGCTGTGCTGCATGTGTCACAAAAGTCATCCCAGGTTATGCATCAGAGTCAATTGTGAATTTTATAAAAAAGTTCCATTCACTAGGATTGAGAAGCACTGCATTAGGCTCTATTGTAGGAGTACCAGCTGAGCTTGCTATATCATAGAAACTTCCTAAAATATCGATTCTTATCTTTTAGAAGCAAAAGGCAGAGGGGAAACATAAAAACTTTGTGCTAACCTTAAGGAGAAAATAGAAATCAGCGACATCAATAAACATTACTTCACATGGCAAGAGCAAGAGAACAATGTTCATAGTTTCAAACAATATTGTCCTTCTGCCCTGATTAATGTCAAGATTCAGAAGGAGTCATTGTCTGTATTCATTTGTCAGTTGTGAAACATCTGAAAATGTGAGGTTGTAGGATATTAGAGTCCCTAACCTGGATCTGTATTAGTAGTTTTAAATTCCAAACTTCATAATACTCTTATCTGTAGCTCATTGTGCAATAGAGAAACATTTTTTCATTTAAATACAATTTTAAATTTTCACCATATTTATTATAAAAATAAAATATTGATTAGCATACTCTAATAATGTATATATAAAATATATAATGGTCTGACTACCAGAAATAGCCATATTATTCTCATGTTGAGTAGATTTATAGACAAGTATGTTTTCTAGTTAAGAGCACAGACTCAGGAGACAAATTGCCTACTTTTGAATCCTGACCTTCTATCACTTTGGACAATTAATGTATCATCCCTCTGCTTCTATTTTCCAGTTATGTGAGTAATAACAGTATATCTCCCATAGGAGTATAATAAGAATAAAAGCATCAATATATATGAAGTTCTTAGAATATTGTCTTGCACATGGAAAGCTCTCCTTAGGGCTAAGACATTTTATTATATTTATAAATATATAATCAACAAATATTGATTAGAGCTACTTCAGGGAACTTAAAATATCATTCCAAATTTTATTGGATATTTATTAATCTATGGATTAGAATTAGTTTAATACTGGTGGTTGGGCCCTTTGCACTCAGGTGACCTTTGAAATGAAAGTAGAGTTGCTTATTGTTAAGATATATTGCATTTTATTTGACCAGCTCCCTAGATGTAGATATTAGGAAGTTTTTCACTTTTTTCATTATTGGGAATAGATTCTAGGGGTACTCTACCACTGAGCTACATACCTAGCTCTTGTTATTTTAAGACAGAGTTTTGCTAAAGTGTCCTGGCAGACCTTGGACTTGAGATTCTTCTGCCTCAGCTTCCTCAGTTGCTGGGAATATAGGAGTATCCTGCTTTAAGTTTTAAAATATTATAAATATGACCATAATGCTAAGCCTTGGAGCTAATTGTGTATACACATCCATGTCTGGGTTGAAAAGGATGCAAATTTCAAAGTATTTTTCATCTGTGGACAAATTACCATTCAGGAAGTTTATGTCATTTTGGTTATACTAAAAGTGAATGACAAAATCATAAGATCTTGAGCAAGTATAGTTGACTGAACCATAAGTAATTGGCATTAGAGAGATAGAAAGATCTAATGAAAAGTAATCAGAAAATCAAACTGCTTTTGAAAATTTTTGTTTCTGAGTTAATAATTTTTAGTGAGTATGCAGTAAGTACAAAATTAAACAATTAAATATAAGTAACCATGCTGGCTTTTTTTGGGGGCGGGTACTAGGGATTGAACATGGGATCTTGTGCTTGAGAATCAGACGCTGGAACCACTGAGCTAAATTCCCAGCCCTTATGTTGGCTGTTTAAAAGCTCTTGTTAGTATTGCCTCATAGACTGTTTTTAGGTAAATATATATATATTTGAAAATTTCACAAATGAAAAATTCTGTTATTTGTTTGGTTTAGATGTTTTGGCTTTATTTGTATCCTTTCAGATTAGTTATCAAAGACCCAGATTGTTTAGTTATTTTAGGTTTATTATGGATTTCCCCACTATAAAAAACAGAGTAGCGATGAGCAAAACATAAATAAAGCAGAATTCCTTTCTTGAAAAGTGGGTATATTTAATGAGGCTTATAATGCTTTTAAGACTGATCCTGCCTTCTTCTCTTTTTTGGTTCTCAGTTAATCAGAATCATAGTTATATTTTTTCCATGCAAAATTTTAAAGGGCTGTCTTACTAATCAACCACTAGGTCCGTCTTATCTTATGTTAAACATGAAAAGATAATGCAGTTAGTGCATTATTTGGGCCAAGTGGAAGTACACAGTTACAACTCCACCTTTGGAATGTAAACTAGTACAACTTCTATGTAAGCCTAGAAGACTGAAACCTCAAGTCATTTGTAGGAAAATGAATATACCTTGAGATCGTAATGTTAAGTGAAATAAATCAGACACACAAGCTTAAATAAGTATGTGATTTCTCTTAATGAGAAACCCAAATTATACAGAGAGTGAGATAAACTATAGATAATAGGAAGTGGGTAAATACATATTTCTTCAGTAGGACAGAGATCAAGAGATAGAGGGATGGAGACATAGGTAAAGGAAAGTGGATGAAAAATGGAATAAGACTATGTACATGTACCAACTCCACTTGAGGAATGGAAACATAATGCACTGCCAACATTACTAATAAAAATTTAAAAAATAGAATGTAGCATTTAACTTCTATGTAATAGGTCTGTTATTAAAAGGTACTATTTGAGGCTTTTCTTGCTTGGATTATTTCAATTTAGAGTAGTTATTCATTGAAATATAGATAAAAGTTACACAAATGTTTTAAGTCACTTTGAAAAGAAGGTTTATTTTTCTACTCATTTTATCTATTTTATCAATATTAAATTAGCAAGTTAGTAGTTGTGGCTTATTGTGTGTCAACAAAACAACACCCACAATTACCTAAGTTAGTAGAATGATGGCTATACTCCTCTTAGTAATATAACATATTGATTAGATTCTTAGGTTCTGGTTTCAGTCTTCTAGGCTCCAACTTTAATAAAACTGTTTATTTCCTTGGGAAAGCTAGGTAACTTCTCTGAACCTCAATATCTTCATCAGCAGAATAGGCAGAGTAATAGTGTGCCTAGTTTTTTAGTATTTGTTTTTTTTTTGTTGTTTGCTGTTTTTCTTGATATGAGAATTGAGTTGATGCATGGAAACTTTTAGAACTGTTTGACAGGGAATAGTTATTTAATAAATGCTAGCTGTTGCTCTAAAATAAGAGGAAGAAAATTAAATACAGGTTTCCATTAGTATCATATGTTTCCTTTCTCCACAGTTGCTGCTGATACCGAATCCAGAGAGGTGAACAGATTCACCCTTCCTAATAATACAACCACAGCAACAGCAGCTGTGACTGAGGAGAAAGCAGAATAACATCTCTTCAAGTGGGGACTCCCTGATTCAACAGGCATTATTCTTGATCTGAAGGCTATGAAAGAGATTGGTAGACTAAGAACCTTGGCTGATGCTCTAGAGATAAACATACAGAAAGATACTCACTAATACTTTTGTTCATTCATCTTAACATAGACAAGGCTCCATGAACCAGCCAATAATCTTCTCACAATAGGGCTTGGAATTATATTCTTTTCAGCCTGGTCTTTTCTCTGTGTTCTCTAAGTCCTTAAGAGAGGTAAGGTCAAATAGGAAATTGGCTAAAAAATAGAAAAAATAGTCCATAATAAACAAAATGAAACAACAGCGACAAAAAAAAACCCCACACCACACAATAGAGTATAAAGGGACTTCCCAACTCAGAGTTCTTTAATGCTCTTAAGGGTAGAATCAAACCTATGTGAATTATTTCATAAAATGAGATTTTAGCATAAGTATAATAATGTGTATAATAATGATAAGTATAATAATGAGTCATCCTAAAATCTTTATTATGTAAATTGACAGAGAGGTGTTATTCAGCAATTTATCGTGAGGAAGGATTGTCTAAAATTTTATGTCTTAGAGATTGATGGAAGTTTAATTTAGCAGTGGAATATTTCTTTTTTGATCATGGGCTAGAAAGCTATATTGTTAGCCACCCTAAAGGAGATATTTCTGAGAAAGTAATTAGAACCAGTAGTGAAGCAACGATTGGGAGCCGTGCTCAAGAATGATCTCCATAATTCTGATATGAGATTGTCCCTGAGGACATTTTTCATCTTCAGGTGGTTAATCATATATTTAAGTGAATACATTACTTAATCCCACCTAGAGAGAACTTCTGAAATTTTAAATCATGAGGAAATTATTTTAGAACTGCAAACTTGCCTAATCTGGCTCCTCACTAACAGAGACCTTTGCTTTTGCTTCTTACCTTTACTAGTCTAGATGACAGTGTCCTATGACAACAGATTTCATACAGTCTAATAGTTAAGTCTACATCAGATCTCTTTAGGATGTCTTATGTCCTAGTTTACTTTTTGACAAGGATAATTTGTTTAAAACATTATATATTTTAATGTATTTGAATGTTATTATATGTTTTTTATGGTGTGTGTGTGTGTGTGTGTGTGACAGAGACAAAGACAGGAGAGGGAAGAGAGAAAGATAGTTTTCATTTTTCTGAGGGTTAGTTCTTCTGACCAAGCAATAAGATGATGAATCATCAGGATGTGCAATCCAGGTTTTTACATCACTTGTAGGGCAGTCTGAATAGTCCTTACATTTTGAAAGCTTAACAGTACAGGTAGAGTTTCCCTTGTTCCAAATGTTTTGGAGTATTTGCATATACATAATGATATGGGAATTCAAACCATGATAAACAAAATTCTTTTATGTCTCTTATACACTTTAAGCACTTTTTCTTTTTTTCAGTAGCAGGATTTGAACTCGGGTCCTTGCACTTGCAAGGCAGGCCACCGAACCACTGAGCTAAATTCCCGGCCCCACTTCAAGCATTTTTAAAAGTATTTTAAATTATTTTATGCATGAAACAGAGTTTGTGTACATCGAACTATCAGAAAACCCAGCTGTCAGTATGTGAGTCATCCAGCTGGGGTATGTGTAGTCCACATGTGGCAACATCATTATTTCTCTTTTTTTTTATTTTGGTACCCGGGATTGAACTCGGGTCCTTGCGCTTGCAAGGCAGGCCACCAAACTGCTGAGCTAAATCCCCAGCCCCAACATCATTATTTCTGATTCTGAATTTATATGAAACTAATAAGCAATAATATTTCTTTCACTTATTCACACATAAGTACTTAGCAGTAAAAAATGTGACAGACCATTAATGAATTATAAAACTGTGTTCAAGGCCGCTAAGCAGCACAGTAGCATGCATGTGTGGGAGAATCTCGGTGTGCACACAGACGATATATCACAGCAAAAGGGGGATGAGAGGCTTTTATTTTTTCTCCTGGAAGGCACGAAATTGTGCATTTTGTACTTGCAATTTGACTGTCATCTATCAAATGAGGTCAGGTATGGGTGGAATTTTCTACCTGCTTGTGCTGTCATGTCCTCTTTCAAAAAGTTTCATCCTTCAGGGTAGTTGGGAATATTTTAAAATTTGGACTCTCACCTATGGACACCCTACCTGTATATTCTGGAGAACTTCCTTTACTAATCTTCTAAATGAATTATTTTAACTGGAAATTTCTAAATAACTTATTTTTACTATCAGTATAGATTTTCTAACCCATATATGGTATAATTAGGTTCAGGGACAGAATTTGAAAGTTTAGCAGAGTAAATATTAGCATAGTCTTTCTTTGTGGTTAATACATCTCAGGCACATATTCCTGGTGTTTTATGAGTTTTGGTTTCAGTCTTCACTTTTCAGAAAGATATTGCTATTAATATATTTTCTGAAGGGGGAATTGAGGCACAGAGAGCTTTTGTGTATTACCTAAGATCCCATAGCCATTAAATGATATGCCTGAAATTAAAAAAAATAATAAACAGGGTTCAGAGTCCACATTCTTAACCATTTTGCCTTCATTGCTTTTCTGAAAAAGGGAGCAGGCTGATTTTAAATAGTAAGTAGTGCTGGCTTCTTGATTAGTGATGATGTTAAAGTGACCACTGATTTTACTCTCAGACTGTTACCCTGTTCTTTAATAATACAACTCAAACTCATGATTTAGAAATCATTGGTGCTTGGTCAAACTTAGAATAGTTCATTTTCTGAGGATTTGACTTTTATGCCTGTGAACTCAGTCTGCCTGTTCAGATGACACATTTTTCTGTCTTACTGAAGGATTCTCCAATTGTTGTAAGACACCCATCACAAGCAACATGTAGTATATTAAACAGTACTGGTGGGTGAGCAGTACTTGAGGGTAACATGGATACTTGATGAAAATTTCCAGCAGGTGCCGGCAAAGCTCTAAGAGCTCCAGCATGCTAAATAATCATTGTTACAGTCTTTCCTGTTTAACTGCCTTAGATTGTTGCTTAAAGGGGAATAAAATCTGTATCCAGTTTTACTTTCTATGGATAATTTTTTACATAATCATTATTAATATTGATATTTGTTTCCTCAAACTTCAATCCATGGGAAGATGCAAAAAAGAGAAAAATTTGGGTGAAGTGGTTTGAACATCTCCTTACATTGATGGGCTCAGGTGGAGAATTCCAAACACTACCTCAGCAATCGCATAACTATGGCAGTACTTACTCTTCTTAAGACACATTATGAAATTTGTGAAAGTATATTCTATTTATTTCTAAAAAACTGGCAGAAATGGTAGTTTTATAGAAACAATACATAGTAAAACCTGGAGTGCTTAACTAGCCAGAACTTAGAGTAAAGCAAGTTTTCAGAGTGATAGTTGATTTTGACTTACTCTGTTACAGAACACTTTTTTTAAAGCAATTAGACTAAGGGAGTATATTCTGTATAGAAATATTTATCATCATTACAAATGTCACCTGTTTTTTAGGAGAAACATTAAAGATAGCTCAATGAATATACCAAACTTGGTCTATATTTTGGCTTAATACAAAATGTTTTAAAATTTAAATGTATTTCCCATATAGTAATAGTATTCTCATCTCTGAACTAATGCTTGTATTATGGGTGCCAAGAAACCATTACATTGTTTAGAACATAACTTTTATTATTCCTTAAAAATGTGCATGTGTGAAATGTTGGTTTTGATGTAAACCACATATTTTAAAATTTAACATTTAAATTAATTAGGTTACCATTTTCAATATCACCTAAATATATTGATCCAGTATAGAAAGTTAAATTAATGTTAGAAATGAAGATTCACAGTTCACCTTTCCAGGCTCATATTAGGTGTTTCACATTTATGCCTTTAGCTTTATAGATGAATTCAAATCTAAACATTCCTACTGCAGCATTATATTAATTAGGCAGTTTTCCAAAGATGGTGAACATCATACAAATCTAGTGATGTTTTGAGGGTTCATGACTTAAAGCCATTATACCATTATGGAATTCATAGTTCAGGGTTGTGGAGAAAGGCTTCAAAGAATTTTTTTGTTGCTGCAATAATACTATTTATGTAAAGAACAAAATTCTCCAACTTATCAAAAGTTTATCTCAATACTATTAGCTGTTAAAAGTAAATTTTTCATACCTAAGTTTTATCAGCATATGTAGGTGTGTTAAATATTAACATTTAGTTTTGAGTAGGAAAAGATAGATCATTACTGTAAGTTAATAAATTTAGATGGCAAAAACATATAAAATATATGCAGTGACTAAATTTATATTTTTTGTTTGTAATTACTTTCATTTTTTCCAATTGCAGTAGCATTATGTGGAGACATACTGGCAATTTTCATAAACCCAAAAGAGATCATCTGCTTTGTATTACTTTTTCTTTAGGTGTAACATTTAAGTTCATAATGATTCTGCTTATAAGCTAACAGTCTCAAATTAGCTCATATATGGATCAAACTTTTGGTCCTATTATTATAACTTTAAATGAGCTAGAGCTTAGGCTACATTTAGCAGAATGTGCAATTAAAAAAGTCATTACTTCAGCAAGAATTTTTGTTATTTTTTGATACCAGAATTCAAATTAGTTCCCTGAAATAATAGTTTGAAATAGTTTGAAATTTAAATCACTTAAGAAATATATTCTCAGCATGCTGATAAAGGGTGCTATAAGAACATATAATTTATTCATGATACAGGGTTCTTAAGTGTTTATCAAGTCTTCAGTAATAACTTGTATATAGATTCCAAATAATAGTAAAATCAAAGGCTAAAGCCTTTGGACAGTAAAAGTTAAAGAAGTCAACTTGCAGATATTGCTAAGTTATGAGGGTATATGTAAGAAAAAATATATATGGTTTAATTTATGTCTATACGTACAAAATATGTAGATGATTTAGCACATATATACACTTAGGAAGATATTATCAAGCCTTTGTATGCTGCTGACATTTTTGAAATGTCAGCTAAAGGTAGAATATCTATTGGATGATGAGAAATCTTTAGGTTACATACCATTTTCGTATGTCTGTGACAACAATGAGCATGTTGTCTCTGGCTACAATATGGAGATGTATGGTAGTAGCACCATGCACTCCTTTAATGGTGTCTTATCTAGTCTACTGTGACAAATAATTCTACTCAGCTTGTCAGTGAAGACAGCCGAGACTTTTTGCTTAGATGCCTTGACAGTGCTTGTATTAAACAGCCAGAGCCATACACTCCATTAAGTTTCTGTAAAATGAACTGTCTGCTTCTTGCTGTTTTGCTGATAGTGGCAGCAGTTGTAAGCTAATCCTCTCTAGTTGTGGATTGTGTGACTGAGTGCTTTCACTCATCGACAGTTAGTAGACCCGATAGTTTTAGTAGAGTGGCTAGAAGGTTGATAGCTATGATAGGCAGAAACAATTTATTTCAAAGCAGATTTTAAAAACAGTAAGTACTTTAAATTAGGCTGCCAGTATGTTCCTAGATAGGAAAGAAAAACCTAATGTTTTAGGTGAAGCAAATGTTTTTACCCCAAGTTCATAATTATGCATAGGCTCTCGGTACAATAGTTATAAACATCACAGAGGAATATCTGTAAAAACTGTCTTCATGAATGTATATATGTATCTGCACTAATGAAAGTTACATATTCCTCAATATGTGGAAGTACATTTAAGAGAAAGTAAATGAATATTCTTCAATTTTAAAGTAAAACCTATTCAAAGTAAGTACTAATACCTGAGTGTTTTCAAATGCATGGAGAAAATATAGTAATTATTTTTCCTTTATGTGAATTGTAACTCCTTTAGGCTATCTCATGTTACAATTATGCATCATGTGAAAGTCCTATACTTCTTTATTCCTCTCTCCCTAGCCTAAACAAAAAGATGTGTGGTAATCCTTATCAAGATGTGACAAAGACCATTTTTTTTGTCATCGTACCTTGGATTTGACTTGAAAAGTCAATAAAAACCTTGATAATTCTTTGTAGGCAGATTTTATATTCTGTTATCATTGAGCAATATCAGTGATGAAGTCTTTGAAAAGGACAGATAAGGACAGACGTGTTCCTAAGATTGAACTTCAGTCTTGATAGACATTTTAGAATTTAGTGCTAGCTAAAAGAAATTGCCCATAGGATAGCATTATTTACAGTATTGTATATTATTTTCCATATACAGGGTTCTTTGTATCAGTTTTTTAAATAAAAAATAATCCATCCCTTATATAATAAACACTTAACAATGAATGATCCATTGGCTATCTTATGCCAAACCACACTCCAGTAACATAGGAAAGTTTAAAGATGGTTTGGCATGCAATTTTCGGAACTGTTACTGATACAGATTTAAAAATTAAGTTGTCCTATTGTCCCCAAAGCTTTTCAATCTTTAGCATTGGAATGAAGTACATTTTTCAAGTGTAGATGAGGAATCCTTGGGGTACGGTTACTTTTGTCCTAGAGAACATATGCATATTTTGAGTTAATGCTGTAGAGATCAGGAAGATGTTATTGAATGGGTTGGGTTAGGGAAATATTATGCTATTACAGGCTGTTCCAAAGTATGGAGTACATTAACTCTTTAAACTACCTAGCCAACAGTTAGAAAGCTGAAAATAATAATTTTGCAAATAATTTAGTGTTGTTCAATAGGTCATTTACCTCACTTTTTTTTCCAGTAGGATATTGTCCAGGCTAAGTTTCTGCAGATAAAGGAAAATATCTTTACTACTGTGGGAGAATAGAACGTTTTGATGAGTTAGCAGTTGAATCTGGAAAAGAATTACCCATAGATACAGCTATACTTTAGTTGTGAAGATGCTAATAGAAGACATTGAAAAATGAAATATGTATCTTTACTTTTAAAAGAGACCCTTGGATCTAATATCCACATGCTCTGGGAAGCTATCCCTAATGATAGTTTGCACAGTATTTCCTAAATCTTTGTATCCCAGATTTTTCTGCCGATGGCTGGCTTTGAATTGTTGTTGGCAGCATCAATTGCTAGAGATGTTTTATTATTCCCCCATACTCCTTTTGTCAATTAAAATGAATTGAATAAGGAGGAAATGCAAAAAGCAACCACAAAATCAGTAACACCATCACTGGGAAGATTTAAAAGAGAATCTTTTGGAAGCATGGTCCTCAGCCTTGTTTTGGTACCAGGAATCTGTATCATAGAAGACAAGTTTTCCTCACACTGGTGGTGAGGTGGTTGAGGTTTCAGGATGATTCAAACTCATTACATTTATAGTGTGCTTTGTTTCTATTCTTACTTTGTGCATATTGTTATTGTTATTATTATTGGCAATATTATTAAAGTAAGTTCTCATAAGAAATAGGCAGCCTCGATCCCACATATACACATCACAGTAGGGTTATTGCTGCTATTATCTGAATCTATTTTTGCTACAGATCTTACAGGAGGTGGAGCTCAGGTGGTAATTCAGGTGTTGGGCAGTGTTTGTAAATACTGATGAAGTTCTGTTTCACTTGCTTCCTTTACCTTCTACCATTTAATCAGGTTATTAATAGGCCATGCACCTACCACTCCATGGCAGGTGTTGTGAGCTCTTGCTTTGAAATATAAAGAAAACTTTTTATCTTTTTCTTAACCCTAGGGAAAATGTAAGAGTCTGGTTTGTTCTTTTTGAGTATCATTGATTACTTTAACAAATATATATAAACTGATAGTAACTTTTGGATATAATCCATTTTCTCAATCTCTTGTTTTCCTATTTCCTTTCTTCCTCCTTCTACTTCTCTCTCTCCATCTCTCTCTCTTGTTGCCTGTCTTTGTTTTTGCTCTTCTCTGTCTCTCTTTTTCTTTCTCTCATCTTATAGCAGTGCTAGGAGGTTCCCCTCCTTTTCATTTAAATAAGTCAGTTTTAATAAGGAGCATGATATTTATATGCATGCATATTTTGTGTAATGTTTACATCAGGTTAAAATATCTCAAATATTTACTATTTATGGTGAAAACTTTTAAAAATCATTTCTTCTGTCTTTTTGAAGTATATGATATACAGTTTTTATCCATAGTGCACCAGAGCCGCTTCTGTACCAGTAATGTCCAGAGTACTTGCTGGTTGTGTATTAAATTTTGTCTCAGTCACTCTCTTGTTGCTGTGATAAAGTATTTGACACCCATAAATTAAAGGAGAAGAGCTGTATTTTGGCTCACAGTTTTAGAGGATTCAGTCCATATTTTACTAGCTCTAAGACATAAGCAGTGTGGTAGAAGAAAATGTGCTCAAATAATGATGCTGAGCAAGCAGAGTGAGAAAGGGAGGAGCCATAACAGGAAATACACCACGACAGGTCCTACCCTCAGTGACCTGCCTCTTCCCACCAGTTTCTACTTCCCCATAGCACATTTTGCTATTGAACTCATCAGTAGATTAATGCGCTGATAATTATTGCATCGCCATAATCCAGTCACCTTCCACACGCGCGATAATTTGAGGAAACATTTTAGATCTAAATCATAAAAATCTGATGTTAAAATCATGTGCCTTGCCTCATCCACTGTATCATTTTTTGGAGACTGCCCAGAGTGTAAGTACTAGTAAATATCCTAATAGCAAAGCTGCTGCTGTATAGGCAGCTTCTCTAAGGCAGCAAAGTAAATTCCAAAGATTTGAGTATTTATGACAATTACATGTTGCCATAATAGAAATACTTCACATTTCTATTTTTGGTATTTTGCTATTCTTGATTACTTGTGCAGACAATTAAAACCTTGGTGTGTGCATCATATTTATGTTTTTATGTTTCATTATACATATTTACATAAACCCATGTAATATATCTTGTACTTGCATTTTGATACTTAGTATGGAAAATTTGTTCTCAATTTCAAGGTTAAGGAAGTGACTCAAAAATAGTTTCGTATTTTTTATGCATTTCATGTAGTTAGCTTTTGGGGGTATCAGGTATTAGGCTAAAACCAAGTAATATGAAGATTATGAGGATATAGCTCTTGCTTTAATGTGGTGATCTAGTGGGGCACAAGATTTTTGTTAACAGTATTAACTTACTGATAACAGATAAATTTGACTGATGATATATGGACCAAATTTTACCTAACTCAATATTTTTGCATACTGACAGAACTAATTCATTTAATATAAGAAGACAAGGTATTGATTCTAAGATATTTGCTACCTATATATCTTTAAAAGCACAAAAATGAAGAAAATAAATCTTCAGTAATTCCCGATGAGTCCTTTTCCAATTTAGATTATATTGAAATAGGAAAAACTTGAACATTTGTAGAAACTTACACTCTAAACAGGATTGTAACAAAATAGTACACAATTTCAATGCTAAGTGGACAGCATCTTAAATTGTAGGAGGAATAAACTAGTTTAAACACGAAGACAGAAATTTTTACAGCATTAAATCCAGAACTGGCTATCTAAAGGGGTTTTAAATTTTTCTAACTTGATGCCTTTAAAACGTATTGGATAGTAACTCAACATGGATAGTTTAGGAATAGCCATTTCTTGAAGGGTGTCTACAAAATGATTTCCAGGGGTCAGTCCTGCTTCATAATTCCGTGCTTTCATTACTCATTTAAAAATGTGTTCCATAAATTGCTTGTCCAGTGTTAATAAATAGCTATTTTTCCTCAGAAGCTGAATAAAGATTCTCATAAATTCAGCTATACTAAACCACAGCAAAAAGGTATAAGTAAAGTATCAAACTACTAAAATCTGTCAACTCTGCTTGATTTTCATCCATTGGATCTTTAAATATTTTATTCACTGTGCATAATAAAATATTGGAGAAATAAATAAGATTTTATTTACCATAATACAGCACCACCTAGAACAGTGTTGACAAACCTTTTAGAACTTTCAAAAATACAAACTGTGGCACACCACTGTGGGTTTGCCACCACTAGCCTAAAATAAAATTATTTTTACTTATTTTTTGCCCTAAAGACCAAGTGAACCATCAAACTCAGAACCCAACCTCATATGGATTTACTGAAAGATATCAAGAGGTAGTTGAATGTTCCTGCCAAGAAAAAGTGACATCTTTTAACTTTTTGGTGAGTCCAAATGTTGAAGTCCTCTTTATGATTTCTATTTTATTCTGTGAGCATAACCAAATATAACTTCAAACTCCTTGAATGCCTCAGTGTAATCCTTAAAACCTAGAAACCAAATCTCTTCCCTTCATTGATGCTTACTAAGTGTTATTTTGGTTATAAAATCTACTCTTAAATTTGCACTTTGACATAAGAAATTATAGCAACCTCTTTGTACTAATCAGTTTTAAAAGATAACAATCAGTTTTAATAAAACCAAAGTCAAAGCAAAGGTTTTAAGAGACTGAAACAGGTGCACTAGCCATTGTATGACAGCTTATAAATAAAAAGTTTCTGAGTCTACTTCTTAAAAAAGAACACTTAATGCAGAGTTAGTTCAAAGGGTTGAAACAGAAGCAGATTCTCATTGATACTGAGATATTTATGAGAATTTTTATTAATGGGAGATAGATGGGTATGTTATACTGCTTCTACTGTCTTATTACGTATGTTTGGTGAAATTGTTTAGATTCAAATATATGTTTTTTTCTTTAAGTGCTCTCAGCAGGGTTTTCATTTTTGCATTACATTTGAAATTAGCTTGAACCACCTTTCCAATCCTCGCTCCATGGATTTTCTTGACTTTTTATTGTTGGCTTTCTATCTTTTTGTATTTACAGTTGAAAAGTTGATGCCAAATTTTGTAAAACATGTTCTCTTCCATGCTGAGATTTTTGTATGCCAACAATCTCCCTGGAGTGTATGCTTTAGTAATAAGCCCTGAAAATGGGAACTGATAATGGAAATACTGGCAGCCCCTTATACAACAGGGGTGCTGGCCTGTGTTTCTGTAATTAGGAATGTGATTAGAAATAAGAGATGCTTTTGGTCTTAAATTGCAAGCCATAAAATGAAAGGATTTTAGTTTGTCTCACTTTTGGCAGATGGCAAATTTCAATAACACTGTAGCTTCATGAGTCTGGCCACAAAGATCCTGTTGTTGGAAAGTGTTTTCCAAGCATGGTAACTGTTTTCTTATTGCGTATAACCACAATTTGGTTTTAAAAGGTAATTATTTCCCTTATTGTCTTCTTAATGTTTTCAGGTTTTAGTGTATTTCTACTTACCATCTCAAGAGTTGAGTGTTTTTTCATCTATGGTTCAGAGGATTAAATCACAACATATTAATAGTGTATTTACCACATATAATATAATATATATAATATTTAGGATTATTCATCTAATTCTCTTGTCAGTCTGATGAAAGAGATGCCCCTATTACCCATATTTTATGAATGAGCAAAGCACAGTCATATCTAAAAAGTAGTAGTGTCCACATCTTTCATCACTGTGTCATCACTACCCTGTCTTATGAAGTAACCCATCTGCAGAAATACATTTTACTTAAATCAGCATTAATCATACAGTTATTCATTCTTTCCATTATCTTTCATTTAAAAAATACTGAATGATATCTACTACATGGGCATTGAACAGGATTGGTGATACAAAAACGAATAAGTCTAGTCTTCGACCTTGAGATGCTTACAAATGAATTAAATATTAACTGTGTCTTATACCTTGAATATAAAAATGTGCACCAAATTATTCAAGGTACTGCAGCTAATATGCAAAGATACTGGAAATTTTTCTAAAGTTTTACATATATGTGATATGTGTTTCAAAAGACTACTATGTTAAAAAGACAAAAAATTTCGGATTATTTCAATGTGATATCTTAATAAATAAAAGTTTTATGTACTTCTTTTGGCCTAAAAAAATAGCTAAGAATACCTTGAATAGAGAATGTTTAAGAATCTCTGGGCTATGAAAGCAAATTGATATTTTTATCAGGGAAATTTAAGTAACCCCCAAACAAAACTAAACTGAGAGACTCTTATAGATTGTCAGGGTCCCGAAGAATTATAGGGGGGCTGTGATATTGGTTATAAAAGGGATGTCCAATTTAGTACAGAGAAATAATTATGTGTTTTACTTACAAAGATATTTAAATAAATCTCAAGTTAAATGAGCGTGAGTTGCTGCAGGATATAGTTAATTTGTATTCAAATTATAAAAGACTTTTAGGAAATAGGTCAAAATACTTTGCTTTTACAGAGCTAATTACATTTAGCTTATGTCTAAATAATAAAAACATAATAGGCTATCAATCTAATTTAATGATGATTTTTTGACATTTCATTCTGCTGCATTTAACCTTAGGCAAACAGAATTTACTGAATAGGAAGAGCATATTATCCTGTCACCTTAAGAATATATGATTATAGCATTTCAGTGTATAGTTAGATATCCCATAGAAAAATAACTGTAAATCTGAGGGAGAGATGTATTTGACAGTTGAAGGTCTATACTACTAGTTTCTGCTGGCTCAGAATTGCCAGAAGCTTCTCTAGTAATTTGAGGCCTTGGGCATTTTGAAATTGCTAGCAATGTTCCCCTAGATGCTGTTTCATGCAAAGTATGCAATGCTAAGAGGATTTGTTGACAAGGAGAATTTTTTTTTTTTTTTTTTTTTTCAAA
>NW_022900924.1:35516021-35558609 GCF_012274545.1 Fukomys damarensis
TTTTTTTTTTTTTTTTTTTGCCAAATCTACTATCAAGGAAAGAAGAGAGTATAAATGGAAAATAGTTGAATCATTTTCTGACCACCAGAAAGACTAGCACTGGGACTTGCTCCCATTATCTCAGAGCTAAGATTTAACCATAATTTTCATATAACCAAGTGAAGAAGTAAAGCATGAGAAAAAATGAAACTTTGATAAAGAGATATATGTAGGAAAAACTACTCATGAAATTGGTAGTATACAAACATGAATAGAATGATGGGATTATGGAAAACATCATTTTGATTAAAAGAAGAGGATTTGGATTTAACTTGTTAGATAGGACCTTCAGCTTGCTCTTCATCATGTTGAGTCTCTGTTTCCATGACTAGAAAAGAAAACTACAGGCTGAAGTTGGAGGATTACAAGTTTGTGTTTCACCTGGGCAATTTAAAAGACCCTGTCTCAAAAAACAAAACACCACCACCACCACCCAAAGAAGACACAGGGTATAGCTTTGTGCAAAAACGCTGGATTCAATCCCCACTACTGCATAAATATGTGTGTGGGTGAATGAATGATTGAATAATGTAGGAAAAGTCTTTAGGTCAGAGATTTGTATATTATATTTATTTAAAAGTGTCGATCTGGTTGCTGATTAAAGAGCCACTACAGGGCTGGAGATTTGGCGCAGTGGTTCTGCTGCCTGCCTCGCAAGCACAAGGGCCCGAGTTCAATCCCTGGTACCAAAAATAAATAAATAAATAAATAAAAATAAACTCATTACTAATATACAAAAACAGAAATTTGATTTTGTAAAAACAAAGCAAACAACCAGCAACAAACTGTCCAAAAAGTTATAGCCCTCTTCTGGTAAGGCGGTTTTATTATTTCATTAGCTTTCACATTTCTACTTTACAATTCTGTATATAATACTCTTAAGACCTAATTTTGGTTCTAGCTGTAGTAATACATGCAGATTGGAGGGCCCCAAAGTAAATGATAGTATGTGACAAATGTTTTTAGATGAAGCTTCCTGAGGATTTCTCTAATTGTAATTTAATGACTTGATCATGCGTGGTGAGTTTAGAAAGTGTTGTCCTTTGGTGGGTACATGAACTTCTGTAATAAAATCACATGGTGTCCTATTAGCGCATTCGCTTAGAGTGAGGAGGATAAGGAACTCATTTATGTCACCTATGCTCTTATATTACTTATTTAATATAAGGCTTATTTCGTCCCCTCTAAACTGAATACAGTATCTGTCTTCTTGGATAGTGGGAGGATTAAGTGAGATTATATATCACAGCATCATTTGTTGAATAAATAGAAAAACATTAATATTTATATTCTATGATTTTGTTTAGCATGTGAATGTGTATAAATTGCCAATTGCTAAATCCACTGTTACCTTGAGTGTTTTTTTGGCTTTTCTTATCCAAAACTAATAGTATTTTCATTTTTTGCCATTCTTATGACAATCTTTATAACTGGTTGAGTGATGTTATTAATGGATTTTTGTAGAAAATGATTCAAAACTCCTACCATTTAAATAATGATGCAAAACTTCATACTCTGCAACCCTTCAAAATTTATATAGAAAGTAGAATGATCTGTTGTAAATTTGAGTTAGCATTATATTTAAAGCAAAATAATTAAAAGAAGAATAAAATTCACATTCCATTATAGCTTGATATACTCAAAAATGCTTATTTTGAGACTTTTATTTTATGAAAAAATAGTTAATGCACTGTGTATCATCATCTTCAAAGAAAAGATTCTCTATACAAAGAAGAAACAAATACAACACAAATCTTTCTTTTCAATGAGCTAAGAGAAACTAGTAGTATAAGTGAAGTGTAATTATTCTGTATCACAATTTTAAAACATCTTTTTTTACATTTATTTCAAACATTACAATTTGTGAGCACTTCTATATACACATCATAGCATTTCCTTCATCATATTAATAATATACTGATTTTATGGTTTTATAAAATATTTTAAAATATAAGAGAAGTAAGAATAAATGCTCAAGGATCCATGTCATTTTAGAAATACTATAATTCTAGTTTTCTAAGTCCACTTCATGTTTAATTCTAAGATAATCTTTCTGCTTTGAACATCATATATATAAACATTAGTTTATGGAGATTGGAGTATTGTGATCCTACCTTATAAACCTAAACTCTTAATTTCAAAATAACTAAAATACCTGGATTGTAAACTCTAATATGATCATAATTTTTTTGAAAGTGTCTTGTTAGTAGTCACACAAAACATTTTTGAGTGATGTTTCACTGCTTTTTCAGGCTATTGAATTGTCTAGATAACATCTTTAGAATTTTATTGATATTTCTTTGATATGATGATTATAAATTGAACATTCAAATCAGTATATTTTTACTCTGTCATAGTCACACCATTACGAACAAAAAATTCATGAGATATTGAAAAATAGATTTTTCCCCCTTTAAAATGATTTTTTTTTTTTGCAGGGGAGACAGGGTCTCCCTTTGTAATTTAGCCTGGCCTTAAACTCACTGTGTAACCCCAACTGGTCTCTATCATAGGGCAATCCTCCCTTCTGCCTCAGCCTCCCTGCGATTACAGGTGTGCTTCACCGTACCTGACAGGACATTTGTTTTTAAACAACTGATTTTTAAAAATCCACCTCATAAAAAATTTAATCATACTTGAAATAAAATATTTTAAACACTGGAAATGAAGTTTTTATCTCAAATCATCAGATAGACAAAGATGATTACATATTATTCATGGAAATGTATTTATGCTTGTGAAAAAGTTCAAAATATAGCTAAATAATTGATAGCAAAACCATATGATTAAGTTTACTTAACTTTAAAAAATATTATTTGTAAAGAGTATTTTATGACAAGAATTTTTTTTTGCAAATCATACTGAGCTATATGGACATCTAATTGCAGTTGTGATTTATATAAATACATAGCACATAAAGATTTTTAGGGCAGTGAGACTACATATCACATGGTAATCCTAAACGATTTTAATGAACTTGATATTTTTCTTTTTTACCTAGTGACGTGCTTGCCATCTTAATATCCTAGAGCAGTAAACTTACTCATATGTTTGTATGGATGCTAGAGTAAACATCTTATTACTCTACCTATACTATGAAAGCATAACAAATATAACTGGTCCATAATATTTGGTAATGATAATAAATGAGTGTTACCAGTTTATATATTTACTATAGTATATTTTATTGATCTTTTAGACAATACTTCATGCATATGCTATGATACATTAGCAGCAACGTCAGTATTTCACACTTTATATGAATACCTTCAATGAAATTGCTTAAAAAGACCTGTCTCAAAACACTTATCTGTCATTACAAATACCTGTATGCACACTTTATTTAGAAAATGCTAGAAGACTATTTCTGACAATGTTAATATTCTTAAAAGATGTACCAGATGTTGGAATACCTGTTTTGCACATTTTCTAAATGAAATGAGTGAACATAAAAAAATTTAAAAGTAAAAAATTAACTTGGTTAATTCAAGCATATTGACTGTTCACTACTAGATATCTGCAAGATATGTACACCTATACTGTTTGTTTTGTTTTGAGTAATCTAACAAAAATGTGAATCCTGTTCTGATTTGGATATTTTTGTAGTTTGTTATTATCCTTCAATAGGCATTCCACTTGTGATATTTTGTTCTCAAGAAGTTATTTTGTAATAAAATTTGGGATCAAACTGCCAATGTTGATTTTAAATTTGAATATGATATACAGTGTTGGAGAAAATTCTACTGATCCCACATGATTTTTCTATGCTCTCATTAAGTATAAATATTCTAACACCTTCTATATTTATCTGTCTGGTATTAATCCCATTTTCAAATCCGCTTCTTTGGATATAACAAAGTTAAACTATATTTACTTCATTGTCCAGATTTTTTGATGTATCACCTATTTGTGTCTTTCCTTATTTTCTATTATCATGTTGATTTTTAAAATCTATTTGTTTAGAAAAATGTTGTGATTTTTTTTTTTGGTCCTGTAGTTATAAAATCTTTCAACTGTGGGCTCATTTTTACTCTTTTAACTTTTAAGGCATTATTCACAGTAACATTTTTTTTCATATAGGCATTACAAAATCTTTAAATAGTTAATTGTGTTGATGTATTTAATGGTTGTAAAACATCTCAAGGCACCTGCCTATATCACCAGAGTTTGCATAAAAATATTTGCTAACTTATCCATATATTATTAGGTTTCATTTTTACCAATAATAGTTTTGGTCTTTCTGGAATTCATTTTGCTAATATTTACTTTGATTTTTGAATCGGTATTCTGGAGTCTTAACCCTTAAATTTAAAATTATCTCATATACATTATAATTAGAAAATTATTTCAAATTACCAAAATGTACATAGTAAAGAAAAAATGATTTATTGTTCACAGAATTGTTAGTGCTCATCTTCTTTTACTTTCAATACCAATTTATTAAGCGCTCTTCTCAGTACTAAATGTTCATAGTTCACAAGTCACTAACCAGAAGGATCTGAAAATGAGGCTATTTATATTTATGTGCAAATTCATATTTATTAGGTAAATATTTATAGTGTTATTCTCCATAGTGGAATAATGGAAAAAAATATTATTTTAAAGATTATAGAGTTTTTATCTTTGTGAAACATTGTTGTTAAAATAGGAAGTTTTAACAAAAGATTATGTTTCTACCTCTTGTTTTACAAGTAAGAAAATTTTGACCCAAAAAGATTGAACATTTAAAAATTGTATTTCAAATTAATTGCATAGGTTCAATTAAAACCTTCATTTATGGATTCCCAAGTAATCACTGCATTTTTTTCTACCACAGTCTTCATTTTGCTTTATCAGAATATTACAATACTGTGAAAGAAGATTCATGATGTCAGGGTTTTTATTAGTAGCTCTTCTTCTAGACATTTGCAGTGCTATTGCATCATTTCTGAAAGTTAACATCATTTGTTCATTATACAGACCTGTTAGTGCCCATCTGTCTGTTGTTATTCAGTGATTTTAAGAAAACATATTGGTTTCTCTGAAATGCCAGATTAATTCTTTGACTAAGGTTTACTCTGACCTTGGAATATTTTTGGAGATATAAGCAGGGAGAAATGGCTTATTGTTTTGTTTTGTTTTTTATGGGCCATCATAAGATTTCTGATAGCTATTTTTTAAACATCTATAAAAGCTACACACATTAAAATCTATAATGTTCTTATATGTTAATAAATCACTGAGAAAAATTATGAAAAATATTCCCAGTAGCACCATAAATATTTAAATACTTAGAAATTAACCTAACTAATAAAGTAAAAGGACTTTACCATGAAAACTACAGGACTCTGAAAAGGATATTGAAGAGGACATGAGAAAATGGAAAGATATTCCCCTGTTTTTGAATAGGCAGAACCAACATAGTTAAAATGGCCATATTTTCAAAACTGATACACAGATTTAATGCAGTTCTTATTAAAATTCTAACAATATTTCTCACCTAATTAGAGAAAGCCATCATAAAAAACCATATGAAACCAAAAGGGAGCCAGAATAGTTAAAGCAATACTGAGTAAAAACACCAAAGCAAGAGGTATCACAATCTTAGACTTGAGGTTATATTACAAAGCTATTGTGATAAAAACTTCATGGTACTGACACAGAAACAGTCATGAGTATCAATTAAATAGATTAGAGAGCACAGAAACAAACCCAAGCACATTCAACTATATGATCTTTGACAAAGGGACCAAAAACACACCTGGAGAAAAAGATAGTCTCTTTAATAACTTTGAGAAAACGATATCCACATGCAGATTAAATCTAGATTTATTTCTTACTGTGTATTAAGTTAAAAATAAAAATGGGTCAAAGATCTAAATGTTATAATAGAAACAACCTAGTGAAAGACAGAACAAATAAAAATCATTCTAGTAGTAGGTATAGGCAAGGACAGATCCAGGTTTCCAAGAAAATAGTACTGAGAATGAAAAAATTAGATCATGTCAAATTAAAAAGTGTCTGCACAGCAAAAGGTACAACTAACAGAGTGAAAAAATAACATACAACATGAAAAACATCTTTAGCCAGGTATTTCTCAAAGAACTAATGTCTAGAATATTTAAAGAACTCAAAAACCTTTGACACAGACTGCAAGACCCAATCAGAATTAGGCAAGTGAAATGAATAGAGTTCACAAAAATACAAATGGTGAATTAATACATGAAGAAATATTCACCATCACTGGCCATTGGAGAAATGTAAATTAAAGTAACACTGAGATCCCATCTTATCCCAGAAAGAATGGTCATCATCAAGAAACCAAATAATACCAAACGCTGGCAAGGCTGTGGGGTGTAAGGAACCCTTGTACCTTGTTAGTGGGAATGTAAACTTGTATAACAAGTGTGGAAATTAGTATGGAGACTCCTCAAGGCACTGAAATTAGAAATTCCATTTGAACTAGTTATGGCCCTTGTAGATATTTTCTCGAAACAGTTAATTGCATTATATTGTGGTGATATTTACATACTTATGTTGATAGCAGCACAATTCTTAACAGATAAATCTTGGAAGTGGCCTATATGTCCATCAACTGATGAATGAATAAAAGTTCTTTACACACAATGGAGTACTATTCTGCCATAAAGAAAGAAAAACTTGAGTCATTCTTAGGAAAATGGGTACACCTTGAGACCACAATATTTAAATAAATCAGACACACATTTATTAAATATCATATGGTGCCTCCTATGTGAGAAACCCAAATTATAGATAAAGAGCAAGATTAAAGACAGATAATAAGAAGTAGGAGATAGATATTTCTCAAGTGGGAAGAGAATCAAGAGATGGAGGGAGAAAGTGGAGGAGAGGGAAAACAAATGAAAACAATTAGATATGTATTATTTACATATATCAACTCCACACAAGTAATGTAAACATTATGCCCTGCAAGTATGTATAAAAAAGGAAAAGGACCAAGAGATCATGGAGGAGCAGAGAGGGAACAGAAAGGGAAAGAAAAAGGAATTAAGATGTTTTATGTACCTATACCAACTCCCTACAAAGATGATAAATATTATGTTCTGCAAACATACTAATAATGAAAATGACCTGAAAAAAATGTCTGCATGATTGATGTAGAGAGCAAAGGAACAAGATACATGGTTACAGATTTAATTATTGTTAAGCTTGTATTTAATTTTACTAAATATAAACATTAAATAATGAACTTCTCAAAATGGAACCTTCTCTGTTTGATCATTGGAGATCACTGATGCCCTGCATGCTATTATTATTGCTATCACACAAATAAATGAATGTACAGGTGATGCAGTGCAATTACTTTAGGCAGTTCTGTTTAATAAGTTCACCTTTCTTGCTATTGAAATGAAGACTAGAATTACAGAAGAGTTATTTTAGGATCCTACATGAGTCCACTTAATTAATTTGGGAAGTATAACTTTTAGTTGCCATGCCCTTAAGGTGAAAGCCGGAAAAGTACTAAATATAGTTTGTCTGTCAAAGACAGCGACAATCTTTTAGTATAAAAGAAAAAGTAAATAGGTTGATTTTGGCTTAAGCATTTCCTTTACATTTTGAGTTTTTTTTTTTCTGTTTTTCCCGTAATTCTTAGGCACATTGACAGAAACAGTCTTTTCATTTGCACATGATATACGAAAAGTGTGAAATGAATTCCATCATAATAGTTTTGAGTTTATAATTTTATAGAGTTGTGCATTTTTAATAGAATTATAATAAAGTGTAATCATTAAAACCATTCAGTTCGGGAAGGTGTATGTTCTCAGATCATAAATCTTACACCACGGTATCTTTCTGTACTCAATACATCTAGTATTTAGTACTATGACAGTAAACTCTCTTGTACAGGGACAAGTTCATCTCTAGTGTAAGCTTTTGTTGAGGGTCTTAGCATTCCTTTCCTTCACCCATTCATACCCATTCATATATGTACGTTTCAGAGTCTATGTGTGTCCTATACCTGCAAAATCGACTTTCAAATAAGCATGTAGTTCTTTTTAAGTGGGCACAATACTGTTTCATCCTACCATAAGTAACTTGTAGCTCTCAGATTTCAAAGTTGAAGGCATTATTTGCATAATGCCGTGCATTAGGGATGTGGTAGATGTCTTTCTAAAACATTCAACATAGTATATTATTTTGAGCAGTTTTTAAATGTATATGGTATGTTGGTTACTTTTTAACTATCTTTTTCTGTTGTATAAATGAAAGGTAATGTGTTATATCTATAATGCTTATTAATTTTAAAACCAAACTGCATATTTCTGAGACACATTATTTTAAGCTTTCATTTTGTTAGCTAAAATATTTAGAATAGTATTATAGTATAACTTATTATTTAATATCTAAGAACTTGTATTGAAGTCACTATGTAAATTTTTAGTAGAAATTTGGCCTTTTTAAAAAGGTGCGAAATACAATTCTTAGTTGGATTTATTTGGTTCTTCCTTTTGAGAAAACTTGGTCCTACTTTTTAAAACCATCACTCATATCATATTATAAAGTGAAACTTTAGAAGGTCATTTAAAAGCTGATGTAATTCCTGTATAATTTTATGATAGATTTTTGCTTTCAAGATTTATCCTAAATTTTCTTGATATTTTTTAAGTTCAAAAGGACAGAAATAAAAAAGTTCATACGTTTGCATCATGATTCAATCTTTCCTATTCAGTTTATATTCCTTTTTAATGTTCTCAACCACCTTTGTCAAAGATTCTACTTGCTGTAAATTCGGTGTTGAAGAAACAGGTTAATTGGCAGACTGGGTAAGAGACATGAATGTTTATGTTTAGCGCTTTAATAGTGTTTCTCTGTTCACTAAATTTATCAAACAGAAAACAAATTGAGTTAAATTACATCAGATACTGAAATTTTAACCTATTCTCTATACTATTTACAGTCAGGTCTCTGTGCTTCCGGTATGATCTGTAAGCTTGTACAGCCACGTGGGGAGTCTTGAGGTAGAAACTCTTTGGATCTTGTTGAATAATTGCAGTTTCCCTGTATAAAGAATTTGCTGAACTTACTTTCACCTTCAGCAGTGAGTTTGTGTTTCTGTTAAGCTCTTCCCTATACTTACCTCTGTAGAAGAGCTATCAGGACATGATGCTCCTTTGTATGACTAGGAGAGTCTCAGGAGTGATCATCTCCCTTCTCATAGATCCCTGACATATGGTTAATGTCTTTTGTTGGTCAGATTCTACTCCATATGCTTATATATTATTATTGCATCTGGTCATTCTTTCTTCTGATTCATGTGGTAGATCATAAAGAATAAAAGAAGCATGTATGTACAAAAGAATAGACACATTATTTCAATATTTTTAAAGCTGTTCAACTATATTAATTTTAAAACTCCCATCTACAAGCCCTATCAGTGTTACCATAACTTGTCACTCTATTTTTGTGGCTATGCCTCCAATAAAGCTGTAAAATGATTAGGAGCAGCTAATTATTCTTCCACCACTCCAATTGTTAAGATATTAATGGTGAGCTAAGAGTCCTCAGGATACAACCATGTCTTTTTGTCCTGGCAAAAATACAGACTCCTCACTAAGTTCCTCAGTGCAGAGTACTCTTTGTGTGTGGCTTTGATTTTTGTTTGAAAGCAGTAAAAATAGCAAAACAAGTACAAGTGTTTATATGCATTGTGTGTAAAGGGAAATAGAATTATTTGATTTTATTTTCAAAATAGGCCAGGAAAAGAAGGTAGAAAAATAAAATAAAATTAAATATATGTTGCAGAATGAATGTGCTGTATCATGTACATATTGTGTAAGATGTGACTACTTCAAAGATCTATACTTTTTCACTATTTTTCTTTTAGGTAAGGTCCTTATGTATTTAAATATTGTATATAATTTATTTTGTCTTAGCAAATGTTTCATGATACTCAGGCTACTAGGTATGAGGGAATACTGGCTGTGACATCTGTCAACACATTAATTTCCAGTGTTGATGCAGATGGTCTGAGCTGATCCCAGCTCTCCCTTCCCATTCCAGTAATGTCCCTTCCAGAACTCTGTGCTCATCCAAAGTGAATGACCTTCTGAAGTAGAATCAGTCACAAAGGGCATTTAAAAAGGATATCCCTTCCTTAAAATTTAGAGGTGTTCGTATTTGTTCAAATATATATGTCTCTAGAACAAATAGGTAAGCTTTGGGATAATTTCCTTTTTCTAACAGTACAGCAAATAGTCTTGATGTTCGGGTTTCACAGACTTGAGCAGTTAAGTGCTTTTGAAGTTTACTAATTCACTTTATTTTTTCAGCCTGAGTTTCTTTAACAAAACAAATTAATGCTATCTCAAAGAGTTGTTTGTAGAGGCTACCCATAGTCATTAAACCATATTTTGGGTAGCACCTGTGGACCAGGCACTATTATAGGTATTGGGGCAACAATATTAATATATTATAAATAGTAATCAAACTAATTTTCCTTGTCCTCTTTCTGATTTCATTGAAGGTAGGGGAGATATCCATTAAGCAAATATGTCTGTAAAATATATGCTGTGCTTGATGATGTTAAATGATATAAAAATAAAAACAAAGATGAGAAATATTGGTAAAGAGGAATTACAAATTTAAGTCTCAGGTGCTAAGTAGGAGCTTCACTGAAGCAGTGATTTTAAGTAAAGACCTAAAACAGGAGAGAAAAATATTGTACTAAATGTAATAATTTATTTTAAAAGGAGCAGCTTGATTTCTGGCTCAAATGTCAGCAAGTGCTTAATGAATATTTTTTTAATAGAACCATCTTGGTTTAAAGAAGACAATTTTGATGTAAAACTTGGTGGCTTTACTTTGTAATTGTAGAAGTGGCATGTGATTGATATATTACTGCCACTTTTTGGTTACTTCTCTTACTATTTGTCATGTAAAAAAAATCCAAAGAGTAAAATATATTCTCAAAATCGTGTGGTCACAGGGACAACCTAATTATTTTAGATTCATTTATTTATTTTCAAAGAGAAAAAAAATCTCTTATAATGTCAGAATAGAAAGTATTCTTTAAAATAGTTTCTAGATGGAAAATGATAAAGCCAGGTTTTATTTTTACCAGAGTTATCTTAAGACACTTAAAGTTTATTTTTACCTTATTATAAGAAGAAAGCTAAAAATAGGCCTGAAACATTGACTTTTGTCCAAATTGAATTTCATGGAGCATCCAGAATGATGCATCTTTCCCTTCAAATATTTATCCATCACTTCTAGACAAGTAGTGTTTGAGGCAGTAAATAACAGGCAGAGAGAACAGGAGAAAACAGTTTTTTAATGCCTCGTGCTTAAACTGTCACTCTGGCAGGAAGTAATAACTGCATTATTTAAGGCAAGGTAATAGACTACTTCCTGTTAGAGGCAAATTACTTTGTGATCTGCTGCCTTACTCTCAGAAGCCAGCATTTTCTTGGTAAGACTGGAGTTGTGAGATTTGATGCGATAGATTATCTACTGAATCCTAATGCGCACCAGAAAAGAGTTTCCTTTGAAGTTTCTGACCGTTGTTCATCACAGAATGAAGTATCTTGCCAACTGTGAGCTTTTCTGTATGGGAGAAAGTAGTATGCTTTATAAAGAACGTAGACTTGAAGGCAGAAGGATCTATATTTGACTCCACTGCTCATCAGTTGTGTGATTCTGGATAAAATACTTAATATTATAGTATTCAGATGCCTTACCTGTGAAAAATACAAGTAGTAATACTAACTTAAATGAGTTGCTCAGAGGATTAAATATGTGTAAAGAGCCGGACCTCATTTTTTTAGTGTCAACAAGCAAATGTTTACTATTTAAGAGATGAGTTAGCTATCTCAAGTTACAAAGTGAACATGGTGGTGTGTAGGGGCTGAGATTCAAGAGGAGGTGTTGCAAATTCTGTCAGTTGTAGAAGGCACCCAGAAAATATCACTATACTTTTCAGTTTCCTCTTTTCCTTAGAACATAATTTTCATCAGAAATTGCTTGTGATTCTGGAAGACTGTATATTAAGCTTCCACCTACATAAACACTGTGTGTAAGATGCCTGTCCAATTTTAAAAACCATTTGATATACAAAAGAGTGTAGGTTGTACTTAGACACTACCGTGCACAGAAATAATTTGAAAGAGTTCGGGTCTGCCTGAGGGACACTATTTGAAAATATAGTGTGTATACATCATGCATATTTCAGGATTTTATAAAGCTAAAGTTTCCTCTGCTATTACTTTTCATTTTTTCGAATCATGTTTACCTACCCATAATGTCACTTTGTTGTAATATTTCAGTGATTTTTTTTGTGTGGGATGCGAGAAATAATATAAATGAGCATTCTACCCTGAAATTATTAAATATACAAAGTGCTCATATTTGTTTAAAGATATACATGATGAAATACATGAATAGTAGCATTTTCGAATAAAATCATAGTAACTGGGTGATAATTGAATTTCACACCTTCAAACAGGCTGCCTATTGGTAAAAAGATGAAGTGTAAATAACAATATTTGCTGTGTTTCTGCTAATTAAATTGCATAATGTGAGCTTATTGCGTTTTTGTCACAATGGTTTGAAAAAGATTTTAAAGTGCTTCTGCATGGCCTTCATTTTTGAGAGTTATGAACTTTCTTTCATATGCTTTTGGATAGACAATATAGAAAGAATAACAAATGTTTTGTATTGTAAAAAAATGAAATTTAATGGAGACTAATTATAAAATATATTTATTTGATTATTAACACAATTAAAGTACATATAGTGAGGTGTGAGACGCATATCCTACCTCTTGTTGTGGTTCTCAAGAAAGTCTACACAGAGTGATAGATCTGAGGTGAAACAGAAATGTAAATCAAGGATGAAGATGGATGTAAAAGCCATCTTCCCTAAGAAAAGCCGGAGCGGAAGTATAACTGGCACTAGGTGAGTTACAGAAGGCAGCTTGGGCTTTAAAATAACTGGTAACATTGCAAAATACCACGCGTATAGCAGTGAAGGAGAGGGCGGGTTGAGAATAGTGGATGGAAGATACGAAGCAAGTTAACTGCAGCCGCCCTTTCCTTCCTTTAGTTTCATTTCCACCCTCTGTTACCTGTGCTCAGCTGTGACCCATATCGCTGTGTCTTGACTCTGTTGAGAAAGAGAACATATTCACCTAACATTTACATTTGAATATGTTTGATTGTTTTATTTTACTGTTATCTATTATTAAACTTTTATTGTGCCTAGATTATGAGTTACAATTTATCATCGTTTATATGTATAGAAAAAAATTGTATAGAAAGGGTTTTGTTCTATTTGTGGTTTCAGGCATCCACTGGAGGTTTTGGGTTATATCCCTTGTGGATAAAGGGGAACTATAATCTAAAAATATACTTTTGCATATTAACAGTATTCAGAAATATTGGTGAAGGAATTTTTCCACATCAGTGAAATTTCTAATAAATGCTAAGGAAGAGACAGTTTAATTTATCCATTCTTGATAAAAATGTGTTTCACTATTTCTTTGCTTCATTAAAGACAGTATAAAGAACATGCTCTCTCCCCCTTTGTGTTGCCTGTACAAGATTTTGTATAATTATCAAATATATATTTTACCCTCTGGTATAACATACCATATCTTCCTGAACTATTTGGATAGCTAAGTCTCTTTCCCCCTTCTTTTTGATGTCCTAGATTGCGTTGATTTTTGTAGTTCTGACTGATACCTTTTTTTGCCAGTTCTTGTATTTTCCAGGCAGAGAGCCTTCTGCTTGTTCCTAGTAGCTTTTCTTTCATGTAATACCTTTGACTTAATTAACTTTGCAATGTTTGACAACTCCTTTGGCTAGGTAAAACTCTTGTAATTTATTTTGTATTATCTTAATGCATGCCTTTATCTCTCAAACTAATTCTAGACAACTATATGTCTTCTAAACATATTTTAGTCGCCTGTATTAGTTTGTATATTATTGAGTTATTCCGTGTGATGGAACTTTCTATATCATGAAGGAAAAAAATAAATAAATTTAGAACCTGGGAGTGTATGGGTGCCAATTGGTATAAGTGCTTAGACTTCTTTGTGTGAGACATTTCCCAGATTTTCCTAGAATGACTTCTTATTCAGTGACATCGTATTTTCAGTTTGAAACTAGCTTTGGCAGGAGTAATTGGATGCTACATTTCTAAAAGAGCATGACAGGAGCCCAGGGATGAGTTGTTACTGAATGCCAGGATGGGACCTCTCTCTTGGACAGGAGGAAAAACTGAAAGAAATGTCTTTTCTCTCACTGTGCCATGTTCACAGGGGCTGACATATAAGACACGGGGTAGCCTTGGCCATTCCCTCTTCACACAGAGCAGCTTCAGCTCTTTCCAGGTTCCTACAATATGAAAAAAGTGCTGTGAAAACCTGAGTAATGCTGGAGCCACAATAAGGAAGGATTAAAAGGATGCCAGAACACACTTCAGCCTTTTATGCCTTATAATTTCAAGTATGATTAAAAAACAGTTGAAATACTATGTGGCCATATGTATTCATCAGCTTTTCTCTTTCTGAGCCAAAATACCTGGTATCTGTAATGTGAAGGAGGAGAAGCTTGTGTTGATTTAAAGTTTCAGATGCTTCATTCCACGATTGATGTGTTCTAAGGCACAGACGTGGCAGAAGGCCGTGGTTAGGCAAAGCCGCTTGGCTCATGGCTTCTGGGGTGCAGAGAGACAGGGAAAGAATGCCAGAAAGGAAAGGGTCAGGGACGAGATCCAATACCTGAGATCACGTGACTATGACCCACCCACACACATCCAGAAGCCTGCTTTACTAATCTAGGTGTCTCTCAAAAAATCTAGCTACTAGTCACGAATAAGCATCTCAGCTCCGCAGTCCCTAGTACAGCTGGGGTCCGATTTTATCAAATTTACATGCTAAATTTATGAGTGTAGGCTTATTTTAACAGATAGACAAAAGGCCAGAGGAATTGGCACTTTCTGTTCATGCTGATATTTCAATTAAAGAATGATTTGCACACGATTTTGTATATTAAGAAAATTTGATATGTGAAAAATAGTTTGGAGAAGAAAAATCAGGGCTTATGCCCATGTAATTGGTAATATTTTCATCTTAGAAAGAGAAAACATTTACCTACAGAAAGAAAATTTTCTAATGTCTGTAACTTTTACAGATGGTTTGTATCTGGACATGGTGGTGTGCTCACGTTTAGTCCCAGCCCTTGAGAGGCTGAGGCAGGAGGATCACTGTGAGCCTCGGCTACATAGTGAGTTTAAGGACAGCCTGAACTACATAGCAAGACCCTGTCTCAAAAACAAAACAAAAAGAAATAAAAATAATGACAATTTTTATTTTATATTTTTTTCTATACACATACACAAATACACATACATATATACGAACATTTTAGATGTTGGGTCCATTTAAACATTTTTCTGGTAAAGCTTTCAGAAGTTAAGTAGGTGTATTTTTCAATGTCAGACTGACTAAGATAATTCAACCTTATTTATGGGTAATTCAACCTTATTTATATATGTCTGGAATATATAACTCTTACATATATTAATGGGAATTAGAGCTTAGAATGGATTCATAATGATATTGCCATCAAATTTTATGGATCAGTGGAGATTATTAGACTTTCTGGAAGCATGCTGTTCTTATAAAGGCCTTAGTTATAAAACAAATGTTATTTTCTTTTGTTAACCTCAAGAGTCTAGATAGTAGATGACAGACAATGCAAGCTTTCATGTTATATTACTCAGTGTAGAAAGGAATTGTAGAAGCTTTTCTTATTTCTGAGTGTGTTTATTTTTAATGGGTAAGTTAGAATGTGGTATTTCAACCTCTCTGACAAATCAGTTTATCAGCATTCATCTGAGACCACATAGCAAATAAAATATTGTAGTAGGTCCCAATAAAATTTATACCCAGAACTTCTGGGCAGTTTAAAAGAAAAACTGTTGTCAAAACCATTCTGATTCTATAGTTCTCATGTGGCCTTGAACTCCATAGTTTGTTAAATAAAACCAGTTTGAGAATTACTGCTATATTAGATTATGCAGAAATATTCAATAAAAATGCAGTAAAAATAGATATAAGAGCTTTCCTTTTGCTTTTACTTTCTAGTTTGGCCAAAGGAACATATAGAAACATTAAATGATACCTTCAAAGCTAACAAAGATGAATAAATATTAATATAGACAGAAAAGAAAGTAATATGCTTTATAAGAGTCAACCAAGTATTCGTTTTGATTTGTTAGTGTTTTTCAAAAATTGAGAGTTTGGGGGTGAAGTATGATGACAGCTGAATAAGATCCTCTTATTATCTTTCCCATAGATACACAAGTTGAAAAGCTGTTCACTCACCAAGCTACCAGCACATGAGAGCCAAGGAAATCAGGTGAGAATTCCACTAGTGCTTGCATCACAGTACCTATCTTTAGTACATTCCAAAAAGTGGTCCTGGAGAAGGCTGAGCGAATGAATTGTTTTTATCACCCCACTCCAAGCTCAACCCAGAGATACATTTTCGTACTTCTCTGAAGACAGAGAATTTAATTGAGACCTTAAGCTTGAAGCCAAGTACCAGGCTTGCTACAGTAAAACCCAGTGCTGGGCAAAGCCCCAGGATTCCTACTGACCTCCCAAAAACAGATTGAGCCACTGCAAGTGCATTTGTGAGGTTGCAAAAGAGGAAGAATCCACTGCCTCACCTCCAGTCTCAAATGGCTGACCGGGGAGCCAATGATCAGCAGGTCAGAAAGGCTGGTTCCAGAACCCAGTTCCAGGCCTGCCATAGTAAAAATAAATGCCCAGTAGATAGGGTATTATGAAGGCCTCATACACAGGTCAGAGCTTGCAGAGCCTTAGAGCAGCTAGCTCTAGTACCATGCATAGACTTGTGTGCCTGTGGGTCACATCTGAGTCACTGATACATCGATACACATTTTGGAGTGGGTCTGGAAAGACATACTTCGTTCTGTAATTGCATAGGACCCTGCAGCTGTGAGTCACAGGAATGGCATAGCTTAGCACTAGCCTTGGCAATCAAGAGTGAAGTCTGTCTTTATCTCTCATACCCCTGTCTTCAGCAGCGCAGCTATCACAACGGGCCAGTGCTCACTGATGGGGCTTTAGAATTTCCCCAGCACCAGGCAGACACTTGTGCAAGAGTGGAACAGAATTATCTTTCAGTCTGCATCAACAGTATTTAGTATGTTGGCTTCAATATACCTCTGTAGGTTAATTCAGCTGTGTAACTCAGGCATTATCCAGCTTAACAATAGCTCAGGAGACCAAGCCTGTGCCTTCACCAATACACCTTAACCACAGACAGCACAGAATGGTATGAGACTCTAGTCACTATGGATAGCACAGGTAGTAAGCCGTGGAAATTAATTTTGTGTTGGTAAACCTAGCACTGAGCAGATCATAATGATCCATATTCATATGGCCTTCCTATGGATAAGGACTCTGACACAGCTCTTCAGTGCTAGGGAAAGAAATACTTTCATAGTCTATTGAACTTCTATTGCAGTTGCTCTCACCAGTGGCTGGTTAAAGTGGTCTTGGGCATGAGTCTACCACAACAATAGGCAGCCCCTAAATAAGTGGTTCTTCGTCCTAACCTAGTACTCTCTGGGTCTTGGTGAATTGTGGGTTTCAAGGTATGTCACAGTTTGATGGCTTTGTTGGCCGCAGATATGGATATAGGGTATCCAGATATAGGAGCCTGGGGCTGGTCCATGCAAGGAGATTCTGTCCAGAGTCAGGAAAAATCCTGTAGTATTTAACCATGGATCAGTAATTCTGAACAAAGCATCCAGGCTTATGCTATCACCAGGAAGAGGCTCTTGAGAGCAAACTCCTCCAGTATCTCTAGGTGCTCTCTTTTTCCTTTTGAGCAAACTCTACTACAAATGTTATAAGTAGTAAATGAATTCTGTAATTTCGGAATACAAAAACCAACCAACAAAAAGCAGTAGCATTTCTGTATGCCAATAATAAATTATTTGAAATACAAATCAGGAAAGCAATCCTATTCACGATAGCTATAAAAATGAATAAATTTAATCAAAGGGGTAAAATATTTATTATGACTTCTAGTTTTATTTCATTGTGATATGAGAATATTTGTGATATAATTGCAGTATTTTTAAAATTTGTTAAAACTTGTTTTTTGGCCTAAACTTGATCTATTTTAGAGAAAATTTTCACATGTTGAAATAATATGTAGCCACAGGTATTACATAAAATATTCTGTAAATGTTTAGACTGTTTAATGTGGAGTACAGTTTATCCATGGTGTTTCTTTGCAGAATATTTATCTGAGTGATCTATTTTTTAATTAAATAATTTTACTAGTACATTTAAGGTATACAATATAATGACATAATTCATTGGAAATTTGCACCTTTACATAATCCATCTTGGTTTTTGTTTTTTCCCCATCCCCCTGCCCTCCCTTCAATCCCTCCACCCCTCCCTATCTACAAAGACTTTGTTTCCATTTTTTCTTTTTCTCAAGTTAATTCCATTCCTTTCTTTTCCCCAACCCCCCCACTTGCCCTTCCCCTTTGCACCTTTGCTTCCTATTTCAATTATCTATCACACCTTATTTACACTTTCAGTTTCTCACACTAGAGAAGCTATTTGGTATTTGCACATATGCATCCTGTAAGAGTATCACCTCAATGTGCATCATTTAGTTATAAATGTCTCTAGTTTCTCATTCTTTGTGACTGAGTAGTACTCCATTTTATATATATTAAAAAAAGCCACACACACATTTTCTTTATTCAGTCTCCTGTCTATGGGAAATTGGGAACTTCCAAGTTTTAGCTATCACAAATTGTGCTGCTATGAACACAGGTGCACAGATATCACTGTGATATGATTCTTTTAATTCATTGGGGAAGATACACAGCAGGGAAATAGCAGGGTCAAATGGGACCTCCAATCCTAGTTCTCTGAGGTATCTCCATAATGATTTCTGCAGTGGTTGCACCAGTCTGCACTCCCACCAACAATGGAACAAGGTTGCTCTTTCCCTATAGCCCCACCATCATTTGTATCGGTTGATTTCATGATAGCAGCCATTCTTCTGGGGTGAGGTGGAATCTCAGTAGTTTTTATTTGTATCTCTCAAATGACTAGTGATGTTGAACATTTTTTCATATGTTTATTTGCTATTTGTCCTCTTTCTTTTATAAAACAAAAACCAGAATCTATGGAACAAATAAGAGCCTGTGAAACAAGTTACAATCTATGAAGTAAAAAGACCAAGTTAGAACCTATGAAACAAAACTCTTGTCTCTGACCAGTAATCTTGGTGGAAGACCTCCAAAATGATATAGGGAAAGAGATGTAACTCCCAAACCTGCTAGATATTTGAAACATGAGTTTGTGTTCTCTAAAATAGAAGAATGAATTCTAGGAACAATGGAGGTGAGGAGTAGGAAAAACTTATTGAGGGAAAGAAAGCTTCTGTCTAAGAGAGATAGAAGAAGGACAGGAAAGTGGGTTGCTCCTCTTTCTGTTCATTAAAATGTGATGTTGAAGTCTTTCTCCCCATTATTACTGTACTTTGCCTCATTCTTCTCTTTACATCTAACAGTGCTTATAGAATTGGAGGATCCAAAGTAAGGTATATATAAATTTACACTTATATCTTCTTCTTGAATTGATCTTTGATCATTGCATAATGACCTACTTTATCTTTTTCTAAGTTTTTTGTCTTAAGTTCTGTTTTATAAGATAAGGTACAGCTGTTCCTGCTTGCTGTAGGTTTCTACTTTCCTGAGATATTTTTTTCTTTTTTTTTTAATTGGTGAGGTAAGTTTCTTGTGGCAGCTTATTGTTGAATTTTGGGTATTATGCATTCAGCTAGTTTGTCTTTCAATTGTATAATTTATTTATATTTGAGGTTATTACTGATAGGAACAAAGTCATGTTTATTTTTAACTCTTATTAATACTTTTTGCAATACACAATGATTATACTCATTGTAGGGAAAAGATATGTGTGCATAATACATTTTAATTCTCTTTTTCGCTTCTTTACACCCCTTTTATTTTGCCAGCATCAGATTCATTCATTTATCTTATAAGGCCTTATAAATTTAATCATTATATACACAGATTAAAAACCAGACTAATAGTCCAAAACATATAAAATTTTTAAGACAATCATACAAAGTTAACGTAGACTTTTATATATAATTTCCACATAGGATTATAATAACTTTTTTCTCTCTCTTTTTCTTAGTATCTGTCTTTTATTTCATACTTTCTTTATATGTAAGGTTTTTCATATAAGTCAAACCACACGAGAGTTAAGTTGTGCACTTGATATAATTCACACTAAGGGCTTGAGATTTGGCTCATTGTTTGAGCCACCTGCCTCTTGACTGATTTATGTCACAACTCCTTTTATTTGGTTGATTTTTTTTTAGTTATTTGGACTATTGTATTTTACTTCTCTTGTTCATCTTCATGAAATAATTATTTATTTTATTGATATTGTTTGATTTCTTCATTCTTTTCTGTTTCTACTTTCTGTATATACCCTTACATTGGAATATATACTTTCATGTGATTTTATGATGGTGATCACTTTCACATCTGGTAGTAGAATTCCCTTTTGTATGGCTGGTCTAGTGCACATGAATTTTCTCAGCTTTGACTTTAATTTTCTCCTTTATTTCTGAAGTATAGTTTGGCTGGGTACAGTAATCTTAGTTGGCAGTTATTTTGTTTTTGAATGTGAACTATATATCATTTCAATTATTCCTGGCCTGAATGGTTTCTGTTGAGAAATCTGCTGTTAATATAATTTTGGTTACCTTAAATGTGACTTGGCACTTTTTATTGCAGATTTTATAAATTTTTCTTGGTCTCATACTTTTCACAGTTTGATTATGGTAGAGATCTTTTGTGGTTCTGTGTCCTTGGGGTTCTAAATCCTTCTTGTTCATGGATGGTAGTATCATTTTCAACATTAAGGAAGTTTTCTGTTCTTACTTTTTTGAATAGTTTTTCTATGACATTAACTTTTTCTGTTTGCCATTATATATTCCAGATATTGTTCCTTTAATGTTCAAAAGCTTTTCATTCTTTCCATCCTCTCCCCTCCCCTCCCTGAAATATCTCAAAAGGCTACACTTCAAGTTCAGATAATTTTCATTCTCTTGAATTAGATTGTTTTCAAATTGCCTAACTATATATTGTTTGATTTATTGAACCTTTCATGGCCAAGATTTCCATTTGATTATTTTTGAAAAATCTGTATTCCCTGGTGGAATTTCTTATTCATATCCTGCATTTTCTTCTTAATTTTATGTAAGTGCTAGTCTGTTTTCTCTTCAATCTTATTGAGATTTTTTAATAATCGTTACTTTAAATTCTTTTTATGGCATCTCATACATATCAACTTCTTTAAAATCTATTGCTACATTTGTGTTCTTTTGGAGGTATCATATTACCTTATTTTTTATGTTTTTTGTGCTCCTATATTGATATTTGCGCACCTGATGGGTCAGATATCTCTAGAACTTCTTAATAAGAGACCTTCTCCTGAAGATATATTTGATTGTTGATGTTTTATGAAACATTGGCTTTCTTTCTGCTTGGGAAGTACAGTGCTGTCTCTGCATGACTTCTTCGGCATAAGGACAAGGCAGTAATGGAAAGTATGTGGTCACTGGCAGCAATAACTGGTACTGCTTTATTTCAGTGGCAGTGCAGACCCTGGAATAGGAGCATAGCTGGTAGTAGACAACGTTCTCCTTGGCTCTGTTTGTCCTAGCTTACCTAAGGAGTTGGACAATAACTGGATATAGGGATTGTCTATCCCTTCCCTTTCTTCATCAGGAACAAATATTTGAGCATGTCAGATAGGGAGCATCCATAAGAACTGCATAAGCATCTGACATTAGTCTTGACACTGGTGCAAGTCAAGACTCAGCTGCCGTGCATTGATCATAGGCAACCTCACTGATCTCCTGACTGCTAAAAATGCTGTGCTCTGTTTCTGTGTCAGAACATGTGTACCCTAAAATGTAGGGAAAATAGCAGACAGAGGGCACAGTTATTCTTCTGGAATATATTGGGATCAAAAACTATTGCCCACCAAGATGATACAGTGGAATATCTAGGAATATGGAGGAGTTTCTGACCTTTAGGACAGTCCAAATTCAGAAAATAGGTCCCTTTTCAAGATGGTGTCTGACTACAGTACCATGGTGCTTGCTGGGAGACAATGTAAGATCCTTCTCCGAAGCAGCTGAGGTTGCTATGCAGGTTTGATCATGCATATCTGAAGTAGGCTGAAAGCATCTGAAGATTTAAAGCTTTCCAGTAGTAAGATCACCACTCTCTACACTCATAGAGGTTGCTGAAGTTCTGTCTTTCATACTTAGCCTCCTAAGAAGAGACTCCCTTTCCCTCAGTTATATAGTCTGGATGGCATCTGCTGAGGTATCTTGTTTCTCTTACCATACTGTTGCCCCTGTGAATCTGACAAGGTTATATTCTTTCTCTTGCTGACTTTCAATATTCCTTCAAAACCACTCAAGTCAGAATCAGCTATGTCCTTGTCTCGTTGGTTCTTCTCTGTGGAGGAAGAGGTGCGCACTAGGTACTTAGAGTTTAGCCTTCTTAGATCTGCCAGATTGTGCACCTCTAACAAACTCCCACATGGCACTGATGCTCTCATTCTTTGTAATTTTTCTTATAGAATCATTTTAATTGAGCATAGTTAGTTTATTTTATGATCCTTTAGTATTGAATGCATTTTGCTTACTAACAATTTATGCTGAAAGCAAATACATACTTTTGGACAATCTGGAAATAAATGAATGAAAATATTTACATGTTCACCTGCTCAGTATTTTGTATTTTGATAAAATAATGTGAATTTATTTTTCCTTAAGTGATATGATTTTTGATTAACTTACTTTTTAGGATAAGTGCATTACACCAAAATAAGCCCAAGTCTAATAACATCTTTTTGTTTTTAATTTTAATATTCACAATTTTTAATAGTGTGACTAAATCTTTGTTAATATTTATAGTATCTTTTCCAACCTATTTAAATATTTTAAATTTTGTTTAGGAATATATTATACTTTACAGATAATCATCAGTCTTTAACTTATTGGGGATTTAATCAAAACAATATTGCCTCATTTAGATTTACAGTTCACAAAACCTTTCATAGAGAATCTCATTTACTTCTCACATGGTAGAAGATTTGCTTCACATTTTTAGAAGCAGTAAAATTAGACTCCACGAGGTTAACTACCTCATTCAAGATTGCTTTTTGTAGTTTTCAAAACTGAGATTTGGTATCACTGTTAGACCTGGTTTGTACACAAGAAAAGTTATAAAATCTGATGCCTACAATATCTCAGGAATAAATACAAATGGGTGAAGCTGACTGAGCACTAGGCCTTTGAGAGTGATGTGCTAAAATGGAAAATACACCTTGCCTTAAGGGAGCAACAGGGTTTCCATTATATTTATGTTGTCCTTAGCAAATCTTGGCAGAATCCAAATTTTGTATAGTATGCCTTTGTTTTAAATGTTGGTGACTAATTAAAAAATTGAAAAATGCCAGAGAAACTATTTGGTATTTACACATGTGTGACTTGTTTAGGAGTATATGTAAAGGTACAAGATCCCAATAATGAATGTAACTGTACTGTACACCTAAAATGTAACAATAGACTCAGTAAAAGAAAAAAAAATTGAAAAATGTGGTCGTAAGCAAAACATCTGAGGACTGATGTTACCAGCAATTTACTACTTGTGTATGTTCCTTTTAGGGGATGTGTATGGGGAATCTGGCTAGTCATGTGGTTAGTGTGAAATGCCAGAGATCTAAATCCCCTTGTTTAGAATTGATGCATCATTTCTGGACAAAGATGATGTTCAGTAGCAACCACTTCCCTTGAATGTCTTCAGTAACTTTATTAATTCATTTTTCTCTACCCGTGTATATTGCATTCTGACCATGTTCCCAGAAATGTGATTCAAATGTTAGTGTGTAGTATTTGCCTTCACTTTTCATTTCAGGACATTTAGTAGTCAAGGCAATTCTGTAAACAGGCATTAGAAAAATGGAAAGCCTCACAGTGAGGGTGGTATTTTAAAATACGTCTTTCACAAGTAAACCAATGCCCCTTTAAGCAAATGTCAGAGTTCTGTGTGGGTATATATACACACACACACACATAAATAAACAAAAGTATAATTAAAACATATATTCCATGGTTCCATATATCTCTCCTTCATAAGAAAACCCTTAAAATGTTACTCTTTAAAATAGTTTCCACTATGACTATTTTCCTTGATAATTAGAATAATGCTAGCTGACCCCTTTAACATATAATAGCCATCTTGATTTTCTGAACCTGTTTATTTTCTAATTATATGCTAAAAATTATTTGATTCCAAAAAGAACTTCCATACATAAATTGTACCAAATGATATAGCCACCCTTTTCCATTATGGAGAAAATAAATGCAGTAGAAATGAAAATTAAAATTATATATATTTAACTCTTGCATATTTGTATCTATAGATATTATGTGGGTGTGCATGTGTGTATGTGTGTGGGGAGGGAAGGACAGAGAGAGAGGGAATGGAGAAGGAGAGAGATTTCTTTTATATCACTTGATAATTTTCATTGGGTCTAATAATGAAAACATGATAAAACTGATTATATTTTTTCTTTGCTTTTCCATCACAGAGATTCAGCTTATTTTGATATGGTCTTAGCAGTTAGTGATGTAGTTGCACTTATCTTTAGTCCTGAATTTTGAGTTCTGCTTGTACACATACATCTTTATCATATATACCTTTCCATTACAGATTTATGTACACCATACATATATATATATATAAATCTTTCCTCCTCATAGTTTTTAATTACTTTGAGTTTTGTTTTCTAGCACTCCAAGAAGTTGTTTACACCTTTCTTTTAAGCCCCATTACATTCTTTTTTTTTTTTTTTTTTGGGGGATCGCAAACTTGGGACCTGTGCTTGCCAGGCAGGCGGCAGCACCACTGAGCTAAATCCCTGGCCCCCATTACATTCGTAGTGAAAATAGACTAGAAGAAGGGAGACAGATTAACTCAAAAGAAATATACCTTACTCAAACATACTTTTACACACATACACACACAGAGTTGAGTGGATTATAAATTAGTTATATTTTCTTTCAAGTGGTAGAATGATTTCACATGTCTGCTAAACATAAGACCTAAGATCCCCATTAATGTATCTCATTTGATCATAGATAATACATTTAGACTGAATATTAAAAAAATTATTTCTCTCAAGAAGACATAATTCATCTCTTATATACAACCAAACATTTCTTGCCCATTTTCTGATATTAGATATGTTGTACAGCACACAGATGAGGAAGATCTGTAAAAGCCACTGTGGTAAACCAATTTTAGTAAAAGTGCTTTGTGAGTAATTATAAATCACTAATAATAGCTATGGTGTAAATAATTTTAAAAATGTCTCTATGCACCTTGTACAGTTAACTGAATCTTCTGAAGATGGTTGAATGTGGTCCAAGGAATGGGTTTGAATATTAATTCAAAGGTTTCTTCTACTGATAAGAATCTGTATGTGTACATCCTTGTGATTGAAGTTGCCCTGAAGGTCATTGAATATATATATATAAATTATTGTTTTTTAAATAAGAATCTTCAAGATGTACCATTAAAAAGTTAATGAAATAATTATGCAATAAAATATAGCCATTTCTGTTCTTAGAAATTTTCAGCTTACGGGAGTAAAGCCTCCCAACCAAATAATAATCAGGCCGGACCCTGCTTAGCTTCTGAGATCAGACGAAATCGGGTGCATTCAGGTGGTATGTCTGTAGACAAAACTACCAAGAAAACTACCAAGATTTGAAGAAACTATTGAATTTATCTCAGTATTTCTCCATGCTTATTGACCATTTGCCACATTTTTTTCTTAAGAGCTATGTTAATATCTCTAAACCAGGATGAGATGTTTGCTAAAATTCAGGTTAACTCAGTTAAAACTCAGGTTAAAGATAAATAATTTCTGTTGAAATGCTTTTCCTTCTTAGTGTCATGTCATGTAACATAAATGGATTGTCATAGGTGTGATTGTCACCTATTTCTGAGAAATAAGTTCCATGTTATAGAAACGAGAATAGAAAAACATCTCAGTTATCTGTAGAACAAAGCCAAAAATAGAGAGCAAAATGGGAAGACTTAGATAGAAATGCTGTAACCTGTTACATTTCAATGACGTGTTTTCCTCTACAGATATATCCATCCATTGATGATGATGTCCTTATACAAGTAATTCCAAATAAAAATAATTTATTGTGGTTAACCTAATTCTTTTTTCCTCTACATTTACTTAGTACCTTTTTATCAGGAGAACAACTGATTGGTGAAGTTCTTTAATAAAGTCTTTGTTGTTTTATTGTACCTTTATTTTCTTTAGGAAAAAAAAAGCCTTTACTTTATGTAGTTTATCTCCTATATTCTCTTCCTTTCATTTTTATATGTCTCTTAAAAATCACTTTTTTTTTTGTGGTGCCAGGGATCAAACTTGGGTCCTTGCTAAATATCACTTTTGACTTGTGCTATTATTAGAACATAAGAACTACTATTGATCAAATTGGATGATATATTCTTGTTATTGTTGTGCCAAAAACTCTCTGCTATACTGTTATCAGTGCTTATGAATAAGTTTTATTAGTAATTGACAAATTGTTACCCAGTATCTGTTTTTACTACATCTAGTTATTCATATTCAGAATATTAACAATTGGGTGGAGCAAATTTGTCTGTTTTTAGGGTAAACTAAACACTCCATGGATATCTGCAGTCCATAGTAATGTCGATATTGCACTTGGACAAATGAAGATAGGAAAAGGCACAGAAATACAGTTGAAAATAGTTTTGAGCATTTTTTTTTGTACTGGGAATTGATGAGTATCTTATTTGAATAGTTCTTTACATTTATATATCATTCTTCATTCTTTAAAACCTGGTTACATAAATCATTTTATTTCTTTTGTAAAAAAGCAATAAATTAAGCCTATTACTGTTATTGTTTGAAAGGAAAAACATAGATACTGAAAATTTTAAGTGATTTACCAAGTACATGGTTAATAAAGGGCCAGAGCTCAGAGTGAAACATTTTTTTCTAACCTTTCTTTTACTTTTTGCCTATGTTAGGTTTTCCTATCATTTAAATCAAAGCATATTTTATAGGAAATGTCTTTCCATTTCCTGATGGCCTCTTCAATCTATTTTCAGTTTACTGTAGTTTTCTTCTTCTTTTTTTTTACTGTAGTTTTCACAATAGAGGGTTTTCATTTCCTCAAGTACGTAAATTTCTAGGTATTTAATTTGTCAAGCTACTGTGGATGGTATTGTTTTCCTTATTTCTTTATCAGTGGGTTAATTCTTGGTGGATTGGGAAACTAATTTGTGTGTGAGTGTGCATACTCATTTTGTATACTGCTACTTCCCTGAGTTTCTTAGTTCTAAGTGATTTTGTTGCAGTTGTTTGTTGTTGTTCTCAGGTTTTCTGGTCTTCCGTTAAAAGGGTTATGTTATTCTTTATTTTCTCTAAGTATGCCTTTTATTTCTTTATCTTGCATGATTGCTGTGGCTAAAATTATGGTATAGTATTGAACAGGCAGGAATGAAGAGAGCAGACTCCCTTGTTTGGTTGTTGATTTTAGAGGAACTGATTTTAGTGTTTGCCTAATTTCGTAGGAGGTTGGCAATGTGTTTGAGCTAAGATCCACCTATACCTATTTTTACCAGGGTTTATCATAAATGAATATTAGATTTTTCTGAAGGCTTTTTGTGCCTTTGTAATGATCTTGTTATTTTTGTCCTTGCTTTAATGTGGTGTACTATACTTATTGATTTATGTATGTTGAACCATCCTTGTATCCCTCATGTCTTAGTTACATTTGTTACTGAGTCACAATATCCAACACCCTCAATTTAAAATAAGAGAGAGGTTGGAGTCCTTAGTCAGCTGGCTTCAAGGCAGGACAGCGTGGCAGAGGAGCATGGCAGAGAATTGCTCATGGCATGGCAGTGGGAAGCAGAGAGCACTCAAAGGAGAAGGGAGGGACATTTACCCTGTCAGATCACAACCACAGTGTCCAATCCCCACCCAAAAGTCCCACCAATGAGTGCATGAGGTTTTTAGGGTGGCATCTAAATTAAACCACAGCACTTGGAATGAAGTCAACTTGGTCATGATGTAAGTTCTTCTTCATGATTCTTTGCATTCTGCTTACAAGTTATCTTTTTAAGGGCATTTTTGCATTTATGTTCATTGAAAAGATTATCTTAATCATATTCTTTTTTGTTAACGCCTTAGTCGGTTTTGGAATTGTGGTAATGCTAGCCTCTGAGATGAGTTTGGCAGTGCTCCTTGACTTTCAGTTTTATGGAAGAATTTCAGGAATGTGATGCCCCATTTCATGAAATTAATTTGTTCCAAAATTCTAGGGAAGGTGGTCACTGTTTCTCTGGGGAAGATGGCCACGTTCATGTTCATCACCTAATGTGAAGTTAACAAAATGAAGCAAAATTTTGGAGAGTTTTCTGATGAATTCTGCCAGTCTGTGTCTTTTGATCGAGACACATTTAAAATCATTGTTATCAAGAGTTATTATTGTAAGTAATTTTCTGAATTCTGTCATTGAATTATTTTTCTAGTACTGCTTTTTTCCTTATGTATAACTATTCTCCTATGTACTTTGCTTTGCTCTCTGTCTTGCTTGTGTCTTTGGTGTCTCTGTGTAGGATTCCCTCAAATATCTTCTACAATGATGGCTTAAGTGATCAAGTATTTCTTTAGGATTTCCTTGTCATGTAAAGTCCTTACTTTTCTGTCAATTTTGAATACTAATTTTGCAGATGTAGAAGTCTGGGTTGACAATTGCTTAATTTTACGGCTTGAAAAAATTTCACAAGATTTCCATGGTTTTAAGATTTGTATTGAGATATCTCTTATGATTCAGATAAGTTTGCCTTTATAGATTACTTAATGGTTTTCTCTAATAGCTTTGGTATTCTTTTTGATAGTTTTTTTGAATTTTAATTGTGTGGTAGAGAGATTTTTTTCTGTTCATGGCTATTTAGGGTTCTGTATGCCTCTTGTACTTGAATACTAAAATTGTCAGTTTTTCTTAAGTTAGTATATCAGATATTAAAGCTAATACATGTGGGGATTACTGTGCTTTGGGAGTTTACTATTTTATGAGAAAAAACATGTTAAAAGACATAACTTATTATCAACTACACTGTGTTAGTATCTGAGAGAAAAACTAACACTTAAGCTCTGTGATTCAGCTTAGAAATTAATTTTCTTCATTATAGCACTAGGTAGGGTTTCAAAAGAGAAGTAAAGGACAAGGATTTGGCTCAGTGGCTCCCCTGCCTGCCTCACAGTGCAAAGTCCAGAGTTCAATCCCTAGTATGACAAACACAAACAAACAAACAAAGGAAAAGTAGAATGAGTTCATTCGTAAATTAACAACAATATTTGTTTGTATAGACAAAAGCAGAGTAGCTAGTGTATAATTAATTGTTCAACAAAGAGCTTGATAAGTATTTAGCAAGATAGTAAGAGGCCTTTAATGTCAGCAGCTGACAACTCAACTTACAGAAATTGAAGTATTAATATTGAGGAAATACTAATTCACAACTTTTAAGGCCTGTGAATTAAATGATGTTTTATTTTTTCTTCCTAGTTCTACATTGATGCATTTGACTAGAGTTTTAAAATTTCCTAAATCTGAGAAATGCATTGAATGTATAGAAGCATTTTCCATTCACTAATTTCCGGAGCAACAGCTGTAGTTTCATCACAGGCCTTTGTCTCTTGGTGTGTCATAGTAATTTTAATGTGATGGTTTTCTTTTTGTATAGTAAAAATATAGTTTATATCATTCCAGTGCTTGGCTAAATTTCTTGTGGGATATAGCAAATGAGAAAGTGGCCATATCCTTTCATGTGCCTTATATTCTATGGATTTGATAAATCCTAGGACTATGGTAAAGTCCCAGTGTTTACCATAGTTTCTCAGTTAGTAAAGTCTCTTTGTAGGTGATAAATTATGAGCGGAAATAAAAATTTATAAAAAAATTAACTTTTAAAATCTGTCATTTCTTCATTTTAAAAATCAAGATTAAGCAGATATTATAATAATGAAACTCATCATAAAATTAAAAATCTTTTCTAAGGGCCTGGGATTTTGCTCATTGTAGCTGCCTTGGAAGTACAAGGTCCCGAATTCGGTCCCTGGTACAAAAAAAAAAAAAAAAAAAGGAAAAAAAAATGTTAGTTTAGTTTTAATTGGAACTAGATAACTGGGTATTAGTGAGTTTTCTTTTTCTAAAAGTGTTACACTTATTCCTATGAAATGTCCAGCAGACACTTGAAAAATATAGGTAATCTTTCCAAAAAAAGAGAGAAGTGATTTTGAAATTTTACTAAGTATACAAGAAATATATACCTAAGCAAGAGCTATTTTTCAAAAAATCAAATTGAGAAGCTGCTCTTTTATTCCACTATATTCAGGAGGCTGAAATCTTTTGGAATACCCTTTTGAATTGATACTAGGATCAGTTTCTGAGTTTTGTAATGAAATGACTGATTTTATGAGTTTATCATTAATTTTTATGGAATTTAGTGATATATTGATTACATGCATATTATTTTCATTCAAACTTGATGGAATTTAAATGAAAGGGAATTGATTGGTATCTGTGGCATTATGAAACAGTAAATCACAAAGGGTACATTCTTAGATTCCTTGATAAATATTTAAAAACAATAACAGCAGCCATCAAAATGATACTGTTGTTGCAGTAGATAATCACTCTCATTATTGCTAGATAAACTTCAATAGGTGTCCTCTCAAAAATGATTTTGAATTTTTTATATGATACTAAAGAAGAATTTGTAAATAATGTATGGTAACATGTAAAGATGAGCCACTCTGATAAATACCATGTGGTGAAGGTTAAATGTTAACTTTTAAATCCCTTGAATATTTGTCAAATTATATTATCAAAACTCTATAATTTTGGGCCGGGATTTAGCTCAGTGGTTCTGCTTCCTGCCTCCTAAGCGCCACTGGAGTTCGATCCTCAGTACAAAAACAAACAAACAAAGAAACAAACGCCCAGGTCCGGTTGATTTAGTTCAGCGGTTCGGTGGCCTGCCTGGAGAGTGCAAGGACCCAAGTTCGATCCCCGGTACCAAAAAAAAAAAATAAAAATAAAAATAAATAAAAAAGAAACAAAGACACCAAAACCTCTATAACTTTAATTAAAGATTAACCACAAATAACCTGAATTTAAAATAAAAAATTGAATAATTCTGATAATTTAACACAGTGTGCTATATATATTGGAATCATGTTATGCATGTCTGAGCATACATTTTGAAAACACATTTTGAATCTCTAAACCAGGATACTCCCAACTATCAAGAGAATCTTAAAATCTCTAGTGTCCAGGCATAGGTAATTGTCTGTGCATGAGTAAACTGGTCATGACTATTCACAGTATCATCACTGCAGTGGATTTATGTATATATTAATGGTACTTTACATATGTTGACTTTAATTGTTTAGAATATACAGAAATAATTATAATTTGACATTGAAATGAGATGTTGTTGGGCACATAGAAAGACATGGAAGAGACTTAAGAAAATATATCAATGAACCAAATATGTGTTGTTAGAGAAGGAACTAAAATTTTATATTTTTTACAAAACATTAGTTGAATTATTTACATGGACCAGGAAAGAAAAACACCCCGAAGGAGGCCAGTCTTGTTACATTGTGTTACCATGGTTTACTCAAAAGAACAGCCCAGATGCACAGAGAAAGAGAAGAAGGAAAAGGAAATTGCTGCATCCCTCAGAATAGATCAAATATATTTCAAAGCAGAGAGTATAACATGATTGATTCATGCATTTTGCAAGTTATTGAACTTACATTGACAAATGTCCTAATGACATGAGGAAGCTGCTTACTTCCTGCAAGACAAAATTTGATTGAGAATAAATGCAGAAATGCGTGCTGTCCAAAAATGCATTAGCATCAAAACTTGCATAATTGTTTTTAACAACTTCGAAGAAAATTCTAGAGACAAGAGTGATGTATTCTTTTAAGAAAAGCATTTCTTTGTTTTTTGAAGATTACAAACTTAGCTTTTTAAGAACAAGAAAAATAAATTAACCTCATCTTCTCTAAAGTTATTTTATAAAACACTTGTTTGCTGTTTGTATTTTCTCTTCTGTATTCTCCCCTTCTTAAAAATTTTTAAAATTTCATTATAGAAAATTTCAAATCAAAGGTATAATAACATAGTTAACTGCTATGTATGGATCTCCCAGCTTCAATAATTATCAACATAAATAAGAATAATCTGGTTCTTCTAATCACTCTACCTACCTATGCTTAATTTTGCAACACCAAAATATTAAATTAAAATTGATCTCAAATGCCATATATTTTCATTCACCCATACTTCACATGTAACTGTTTAGATATAAAGACTGTTTAACGTAACTATTGTAGCATTCTAAACAATACCTTAAATAAAATATCATTATTGTTCTGTGTTACTATTCTTTTTTTTTTAATTTTATTGAGTTTATTGGTACATTTTAGGGATACAGTACAGTTACATGATCCCAACAATGAATGTGTTACTATTCTTAAAAGGAATTTTTTAGAAATTTTAGAGTGATCCTAGGTTCAGAGAAAAATTGACAGGTACTAAAGAGATGTCCTGCTGTATATTCTTTCTCCTCTCACATATCCAAATGAAAATTCCTGAACAATGTTATGCTGGTTATAGTGCACAAAGCTACAGGGACACATCAATATCACCCAAATTCCATCGTTTCCAGTGTTGTGTTGTATTTTGTAACTGTTGAGACAATTTTATAATATCATGTATCTATCATTATATTACCATCCAGAATATTTGCACTGCCCTGATAATCCTCTGTGCTCTATATTTTTATCCTTTGTTTTCTTCAACCCCTAGCAACTACTGATATTTTTACTGTTTCTATAGTTTTCTTTTTCCAGAATGTTAGATATTTGTAATTATAACAATTTCTAGCGTTTTCAGATTAGCTTCTTTCATTTAGTAATGTGCGCTGTGTTTTCTGCATATTTTTCATGTTTTGATAGTTAAGTACATTTTAGACAGAATATTATTTCATTTGTAAGATATATGTCAGATTTATACAGGTTACCTACTGAAGGACGCCTTGGTTCTTACCAAATTATGGGAAAGATGGATAAAGCTGCTGTAAACATTTATGTGCAGATTTTTGTGTAAACATGTTTATAACTCTTTTGCATAAATATCAGGGAGTCTAATAGCTACATTGTATTGTATCAGTATGTTTAATTTTGGAAGAAACCATTAGTCTGCCTTCCAAAGTGGTTATGTCTGTTTTTAATCTCACCAGCAGTGAATGATATCTCTTGCTGCTCCACATCCTCATCAATATCTGCTGATGTTAATCTTCCCAATTTTTACCATTATACTAGATGTGATGTGATATATATCTTCATCATTTTATTTTTTGTGTTTCTGGTGACATATGTTACAGATTATCCTCTCATATGTTTATTCATCATCTGTGTTTCTTCTTCAGTAAACTAATTATTAAAGTCTTTGGCATTTTTAATCTTATTTTTTTCATATTGTTCAGTTTTGAGTTGTTTATTGATAAATGTTATCAGATTTATCTTCTGTCAATCAATGTTACTTTTGATAACATAACATATAGTGTGCAAAATTAGAGATGTTTACAACTCTGAGGTAAAAGGGATTTGGAAAACAATTTGCAAAGTGAGAAATTTTAGGCATACTTTAGCAACTTTACCTAGTTTATACTTTATTTTTTTATTTTGCAACTATGCCTGCTCAATAGTCCCTAAGATACTCATAAAATAAAATTCTAAGTGATAGTGATGAGAAATCATAATGGTTTAATACTCAATTTTTATTCTTGTACAGGTACATAAGAAAATAGTGCATCTCTAACTGATAGCATCTGTGAGACAATGAAACATAGTGTTAGAAAAGAAAAATTATGAATGGATATTATGATATTTCAGGAAAATATCACCTTGTTATAAAACTCTACTTTTCTTAACATACATTTAAATTTCCTGGCTTTCTCTTGTGCTCAAGTCACAATAGTCAATGTTTTCAAATTTTTTCTCATTTTCTAGTAAGTTTCAGTTGTATATTTATTTATATACATTTCTTATATTACAGTGCGTTTGTTAAATGCAGTGAATCATTTGGACCTGTAACATCATTATATTCTTATATGGTTCATACCATATTATATGCATGCCAAATTATATGCATATATTTGCTTTTATGGATAAAGTCTCTAAAGTTTTAATCATACTCTCAAAAGGATTTGTTAAAATTTAAGAACATTTTTAAAGTAATATAACTTAAAAGGAATATGATCTGTAACAGAAATCCTTTAGATCTCTGTGCTTAAATTTTAAATTATAGGGCTGGGGAATTAGCTCAGGGGCACCATGCCTGCCTTGCAAATGCAAGGTCCTGAGTTTGATCCCTGGTACCCCCCAAAATATTAAATTTTAAATTAATCTATTCCATGGATTATAGGTTTAGTTATAGTTTGAAAATAATGTTGATACAGGAAGATTAAAGGGCAAAGGGTAGCTAGGGGATTCTTTTTGTCTTTTTGTTTAAATGATTTTAGTAGATATATGCCCTATATTTTTCAGATCTATATTCTTTTGTTATTAGTTTTTGTTTGTATGGGGGAAAGATAATTACTGTATATCTTTTGATGCTGTAATTACCTAAAGATGACATTTTATGACTGCCTGTTATATAGAATTAAAGACATTTATTCATTCAAATAAATAACTTTTTTTTGGCAATAATTATAATTTATATTACAACATGTATCATTTCGACCTGAAATCACAACTATATGCTATCATTAAATTGGGCTGTCTTTAAGTTTATATTATTTTGATTGATTTAAGAGAAAAACTAAGACAAACATTAGCTCTTTTTGAAATTTCACATATAAATATATTCTATATTCTGTATTTTGTTTTTAATTTGAGATCTGGTTCATATTCATTTCTCTATCTATCTATCTATCTATCTATCTATCTATCTATCTATCTATCTATCTATCTATGTGTTTTGAAAGATTAAAAGGCTGAATGCCTGAAAGGTAGGGCAATAACAGCTCATCTTTATAGTCCCAGATCTACCTACTGGATGTCATAGAGTAAGTAAGGGTGCGTGTTCTTCTGTTTGTGTCTTTAGATTCTTTCCCCTTTTTCTGCCCTGCTGAATGCTCTGGAATGTTGATGTCAGTGACCTGCATAATCCAAACTGACTAGCATTCTAATGCTCTCTTATGTTCTGCTACTGGGACACACAAACCATTGTTCAGAGGATGGGAGGAGAGAAAGTTGAGGCTATGTATCACTGTGTCCAAGAGGCGATGTTTGACAGACAGAACCAAATCCATCAACCTACAGTCATCTCTCCTGCTCCACTACCCTTTTCAACAGTTCCTGCTATTATTAGGTTCCTATAACACTGACCTATGATTTTATTCGCTCTATTATCTAGGCGTTTCCTACTATTGTTAGTTCCCATGTGACTTGTTTCTTACTTTAAATGTTACCGCACCTCTCCTTAGTGTCCTCTTTTTACTTCTAAGAATCTCTTGAAAAGATTAATGTTCTGTTTAAATTCCCTGAGACAATATTTTGAAATCAATTAAGAATCTGAATATATATTATACAATAAACACCTTCATTTAAGAAAAATAGGATGCATTCCATGCATTATAAGCTATTAGAAATTTTATGTGTACTTCCTCTTCTAGAATATTTCCTCATTTTATATTCACAAATCCAAGCTCAAAATAGGAAAATCTTTATATTTGAAAAAAGGGATAGAAGGAAAGTTTAGTATTACATTTCTGAATTTAGTTAAGTCATCAGGTGTTTCTATTGCACCATTTTTTGCTGTGTTTTTTTACTTATAAAGCAACTTTCAATAAATAAATTTAACTTATTGAGTGCTAAAACATTGATTAATGTTTTCTCTTTTAAAAATTTCATATTTGTATGATTGGTAATTTTTTCCATAAAATTGGTTTATTATCAATTAGTAAGACAAATGTTAACAAAATAAAAAATTTAAACTACCTAGGTATAAAAAATAATTTAGTCATGGAAATTGAACACCCACACTAACAATAATAAAACTTTTCAGAATGAGTCTTAAAAATTTACAAAAGAAGATATTACAATAGCAATGTACTTTACACCATGATTTTTGATATATTAATCACATGAAATAAATAAATGCATAATTGTACATTTTTTCCACTCAGCTTTATAGATATTCATTCTTTACATTAAAATAACTTCACTATTTTATTCATTAGATATAAAAATAGAATCACCAAGGTATAAAATGATGATTCAAAATCATAATATTTGTTAAACTTTATAGGTTAGTTTTGAAATTCAGTTCTGGAAACTCTAGATTTCTCTTTTACTATAATAGCAATATGCTGTAATTCTGAGGATATGAAGAGATTATCAAAAATGTCATATGATTTTTAAATGTTAATTATTGGAAATTTCTTGTTCTTTCTGCCTCATAATGAGAAATTCATCTGAAATGAATAACAATTTTCTTCGGACAGTTCTGTTTCAAAAGAAATTATATTGCTTTTTAATAAACAAGAAAACATAACTTGCATTATTAAAGCTAAGAAAAGTACATATATTTTTGAAGCACATAAAATAATATTCTGAGTTTTAAAAAGCACTGACCTAAAGACATTTTATAAATATAATTAATTTAACTTTAAAATACATTGTGCTTGAACCTATAATTTCTTTTAAGACATTAAAGGAAAGCATTTAAAATTTTCAAGGAGATCAATATTAAAACATTTATGAACAGTATAAAATCGGTATCTTATTTTGATGGTTATGTGATAGGAAAAAGTGTGGACATTACAAATATAGAGGTCTTAGTCTCAATTAAATGTGCTTAAATTAAAAGATACAATTTAATTAAAGGCCATTGACAACTGATATGCTGATATATGCTTAGAATATACTGATAATTACTTTCTAAGGAAAATCTTAGCCTCATCAACATTAATTTACCCAAGTGGTATTACTTCAGGTTAGATTTCCATTCAAAGATTTTAATGTGTATCCCCAGCATCTATCTACTTGATTTTTCATCAGTAACATAGGATGTGACATTACAGTCTTGAAATATATTATTATTCGACTCAGAACTGCTCATGTTTTGTGAATGGATTAGTTTTGTTACAAAAGTTAAGGATGACTTTGAAGGACACAGTTCATTCATTCTTCAGAGTTCTTGGTATTAAAAAACTTTTTTTACCTGAATTATGTGAGGTGTGAAGGTTAAACATTTTTTGTTGACTTTGTTGACTTGGAAACCACTCAGGATTTTTACAGCACACTTCTGGGTGTGTCTGGGTGAGTCGAGGAGATATGACTGGATAGTATATCTAGTACTTTACCCTTCTTCTGTGGCCTTGTTTACCTGCTGTGCTTTACCACTGCCATGAACTATCAGCTCTGCCGTGTCCTTTTGTTGTGATGTTTTTGCTTTATAGGCAGCCAAGTTTGGACTGAATCCTCTGAAAATGTGAATGAAATTATATCTTTCCTCCTTTAAGTGGTGAGTGTCAGGTATTGTGTCCCAGCAATGGGAAAGCTGACTAACACAGAAAATTGGTACCACAGAAGTGTGAACATTGCTTTCACGAAGAATAGCAATGAGATTTAGAAGCCTTTGGAACTGGTTTAAGAGAGAAATTTGGAAAGGTTTTAAGATGCGGGCCAGAGAAGCCTTAGAATCCTGTAAAGAGAACGGGGTGAGGATTTGAGGAGAGCTCAGATATCCAAAATTCTGAAAAGAAAAACAGAGTGAGCTAAAATAAACAACCTAATGATGAATCTTAGATTCCTAGAAAAACAACAGCAAGAAAAACCCAAAGCTTGAACAAGAGAAGAAATTATAAAGATTAGAGCAGAAATCAATGAAATGGAAACTAAGAAAATGATACAAAAACCAAATGAATCAAAGAGTTGTTTTTTTAAAGAATAAATAAAATTGATAAACCATTAGCTAACCTTATCAAAAAAAGGAAAGAAAAGGCTCAGATCCATGCAATGAGGAATGAAAAAGACGAAGCCACAACAGATCCAATAGAAACCCAGAGGATCATTAATACCTACTTTGAGAACCTGTACTCTAATAAAATGGAAAACACAGAAGAAATGGACAGATCTTTAGATAATTATGAATTACCAAAGTTGAAAAAAGAAGATAAAAACATTTTAAACACCTCGACTACAATCAGTGAAATTGAAAATGTAATTAAAAATTTACCAACAAAGAAAATCCCAGGTCCTGATGAATTCACTGCTGAATTTTACAAGACATTTAGAGAAGAACTACTGCCTTTACTCTTCAAACTTTTCAATGAAATTGAAAGGGAAGCAATACTTCCACATTCATTCCTGGAAGCAAGCATCACTTTGATGCCCAAACCAGGGAAGGACGCAACTAAAAAAGAGAACTACAGGCCAATCTCCTTAATGAAAATAGATGCAAAAATCTTTCATAAGATATTAGCAAACAGAATACAGAGGATCATCAAGAAGATCATACATTTTGACCAAGTCGAATTTATTCCAGGGATGCAAGGATGGTTCAACATACGTAAGTCAATAAATGTAATACACTATATTAGCAAAGTCAAGGACAAAAACCATATGATCCTCTCAATAGATGCAGAAAAAGCATTTGACAAAAATTCAACACCCATTCATGATAAAAACCCTGCAAAAACAGATGGTCTATACCTCAACTTAATAAAGGCCATCTATGAAAAACCAACAGCCAACATCATATTAAATGGCCAAAAACTGAAAACTTTCATGTTAAAATCAGGAGCAAGACAAGGATGCCCACTATCACCACTCCTCTTCGATATAGTTCTGGAAACATTAGCCACAGCAATTAGACAAGAGAAATAAATTAAAGCAGTAAAGATAGGAAAGGAAGAAGTTAAACTGTCATTGTTTGCTGATGATATGATACTCTGCAATGAAGTCCCGAAAAACTCCACCAAAAGACTTCTAGATTTAATTGACAATTTTAGCAGAGTAGCTGGATACAAGGTCAACACCCAAAAATCAATGCCTTCTTGTACACAAATAACAGACTCACGGAGAGAGAAATTAGGGAAGCAATTCCTTTCACAGTAGCATCCAAAAAGTGAAGTATCTAGGAATCAATCTAACAAAAGAAGCAAAAGATCTCTACACTTAAAACTACAGCATGCTGAAAAAAGTGATTGAAGGGGATATAAGAAAATGGAAAGATGTCCCTGTTCCTGGGTAGGAAGAATCAACATAGTGAAATGGCCACACTACCAAAACTGTTATACAGATTCAATGCAATGCCAATTGAAATTCTAACACTTACTTCACAGAATAAGAAAGAAGAATCCAAGAATTCATTTCGAACCATGAGAGACCTAGAATAGCAAAAGCCATACTAGGCAACAGAGACATACATGGTAGCGGGTATATCAATTCCTGATTTGAGACTACACTACTAAGCCACTGTGAGAAAAACAGCATGGTACTGACAAAGAAACAGATCTGAGGATTAGTGAAACAGATTGGAAGGCACAAAAAACAAATCCAGATGCACTAAGCTACGTGATCTTTGACAGAGGAGCTGACCATCCTCAGTGGAGGCATGATAGCGTCTTTAAAAAATTGTGTTAGAAAAACTGGATCTCAACCTGCCAAAGATTAAAACTGGACCCTTATCTTTCACCATGCACTCAATTAAAATCCAAGTGGATTAAAGATGTAAAAATCAAAACAGAAATACTAAACTTGCTGGAAGATAAGTTAGGCAGAACTCTCGAAGACAGTGGCATAGGAAAAGACTTTATGAACAAATCCTCAGTAGCATGGGAACTAGCAGAAAGAATCAACAACTGGGATCTCATCTTATTAAAAAGCTTGTGCACTGCAAAAGAAACCAACAACAGAACTAAGAGACAACCTACAATATGGGAAAAAATTTTTACCAGCTGTTCCTCAGACAAAGGACTATTATTAGAATATATAAAGAACTCAAAACAATCAGCCCCCCAAATATAAAGACCCAGTTCAAAAATGGGCATCTGAAATGAACACACATTTCTAAAACAAAGAAGTAAAAACAGCAAGTAAATATGTGAATAAATGCTCCACATCACTGGTCATTGGAGAGATCCAGATGAAAACAACACTGAGATTCCACTTCACCCCACAATGAATGGCTGCTATCAAGAAATCAAACAATAACAAATATTGGAGGGGTTGTGGGGAGAAAGGAACCCTTCTCCATTGTTGGTGGGAGTGCAGACTGGTGCAACCGCTGTGGAAATCAATATGGAGATACCTCAAAGAGTTGGGACTAGAGGTTCCATTTGACCCAGCCACCCCTCTGCTGGGTATCTTTCCAAAAGAATTAAAAGAATCATATCACAGCGATATATGTGCACCCATGTTTATAGCAGCACAGTTTGTAATAGCTAAAACTTGGAAGCAACCCCTTTGCCTATCAGTTGGAAACTGGATAAAGGAAGATGTAGTTTTTCTATAAAGTGGAGTATTACTCAGCCTTAAAGAATGAGAAATTAGAATCATTCATAGGAAAATAGATGCATATTGAGGATATGCTCCTACGTGAAATAAATAAGTCACACGTGTAAATACTGAATAGTTTTTCTAGTGTGAAAAATATTAGCACATAGGATCCTAATGAGGTAATGGATAATGTGAAATAGGAAGAAAGGGGATGAAGGTGTATGGAAAGTGGGAAGGGTAGGGGAAAGCTAATAAGAAAAAAATATGAGAAAATGGGGTGAAGGGAGGGCATGGACAAGGGGAAATAAATGAGAACCAAGACCTGTCATGTAAAGGTACAATATCCCAATAATAAACGTAATTGTACTGTATACCTTAAATGTACCAACAAACTCAATGAAGGAAAAAAAAATATGAGAAAATGAAAAAATGGAAATGAAGTGTTTGTAAACCGTGAGGGGAGGAGGAGTGAAGGCAGGGCGGGGACAAGGGGAAAAAATGAGAACCAAGACTTGTCATGTAAAGGCACAAGTTCCCAATAATGAATGTAACTGTACTCTATACCTAAAATGTACCAATAAACTTTATGAGAAAAAAACCCCACAAAATTCTGAAAAGAATATGTGCAGTAAAGGCCAAATTCAGGAAGTTTAATATAGGACTGGGGATCCTACTGGAAATTAGACTACGTGCCATTTGTGTTACATTTTGCAGAATTTGTCTTCATTTTGCCCTTATGTTGAGACATTGTGTGAGGCTGAATTTTACGGTGGCAAAATAACTTACCTCATAGAGGAACTTATAAAACAGCCCAGCATTCAGGATACAGCATGATAACTATTGGCTGTTTTTAGCCAGATTTATATAAGAGAGCAGAGGACAAAAAGCAGAGGAGAAAAATTTAAATAAAACAATTTATGCACAAAACGAATAATATATAATAGTGGGTCAAAAGGAAATATGATTGCTGAAGAGATTACAGCCATTAAATTGAAACTGAGTACTTTGTATAGGGTTAAGAAGACAGATGCCTTGAAGACAACCATTTCAGGCTCAAAAAGGTGCGAACTTTCTTTTGAGAAGAGTCTCTTGGCCCCCTCCCTTCTCGAGAAGGGTCAGGTGGGGAATTGATTTACCAGAATTCATTTTTTTTATGTTTGGTCACCCAGGCATTGAGAGGCCACTGCATCTATGATCCAAGAGGTCTGGCAACTGTCAGCACTGGTGAGACCTTGGCATCACCCATCCCATGCTGGTTTTACTGATATGCTTGATTTAAGAGTTGGAGAGTTGGAGAGTCTTCCACCTAGACTTCAGAAGAAGATCTGGGAGGCCAAGAAAGAAGCCCTTTAGTGAATAATTTATAAAGCTTTGAGAATGAAGCCTAGCATACAGTGGTGACTTCAGGAATTCAGAGATGCCAAGAATGTGAGACATTAACTGAAGAAAGCTGCAGGCAGTAACCAGTGCCATCCCAAGAAATAATCTGTGTGGATTACAATCAGCAAAGATACTGCAGTGGGGCTACCAAAACCTCTGCAACTCTCATTTAACCATCATGTCCCCCGAATGTTGTATATAGAGTGCAGGATTTATTTATTTATTTTTAATTTTTTTTATTTTTTCTTTTTATTGAGGTTATTGGTACAATCTAGGTATACAATACAATTACATTCATCATTGGGATTCTGTACCTTTACATAATAGGTCTTGATTCTCATTTTTCCCCTTGTCCCTGCCCTCCCTCCACCCCCTCC
>NW_022900924.1:35558786-35559195 GCF_012274545.1 Fukomys damarensis
TCAGTATTTCAGTTAAAGAAATCTCTGTGTGAACATTAAAAATAGGGAATCCTAAAATAAAACTAAAAAGGAAAGTAAAAGAGAAAAGGCAATGATGTAACATCAAAATAATCCTTAATTCTGGAGATGAAAATGGTCCCTGAACATATTTAAATTGCCTCTCTCTCTTATAGTCTAATCTTATTCTTTTTTCATTATTTAGAGAATACTTTATTAGTTTCTGTAATCAAACCCACGTAGATATAACCTTACATATTTAGTACAATGTGTTATCCCTGTACACATGGAAAAAAAAATATTAACATTTCTAGACCAATATGATTTTCCATTTCTGTACAATACCAAATCAACACAGTAAATTGGGATGACTTTTTCCAAAGTTGGTAGCACCATTAAAGTTTCCCAAAAT
>NW_022900924.1:35559277-35592665 GCF_012274545.1 Fukomys damarensis
TGTATATATATATATACATATATATATAGGTAGATAGATAAAGACTAATAATAGTATGTTATGCATCGATAGCAGCAACAGCTTTTCCAGGTTTTGCAGTCATCTGAACAAAATTATAGACATTCAGCACATTCCATTTAAAAAAAAAAAGAAAGAAAAGAATAATATCCAGACAACAGCAATGTTCTGTTGCTGCTATGGTACCTGGCTCCATTTTTTCTATTAGCCTCTTAATCATCATCTGGAAAGAGAACATTCTAGAATAATATCATTAAATGTAGCTCTGATAAAGCACGGTCCCTACTATGTATCATAAAGCAGGTACTAGATATTTCACATTCATAGGGGTATGATACAGTACTGTCCTACATCAATAATACTAGATTCAGTTTTGATTTAAAGTTTACTTTGTCTGCAAATAATATTGCTACCCGTTTTTTTCTGGGCTCCTTTCACATGGAGAATTGTTTTCTATCTTTTCACTTTCAGTCTATGGGCTTCTTTTTGCACTAGGTGTGTTTCTTGTATACAACATATTGTTGGATTTTGCTTCTTATTCCATTTGCCAGTCTATTTCTCTTGATTGGTGAGTTGAGGCCATTGACATTGCTGGTTATAACTGATATGTACTGACTTATTATTGACATGTTATTGGCCTTTTGTTGACTCTTTTTACTTTTTCACCTTCTCCTTTTAATTTCTTGCCTTGCCTATTTGATTTGCTCTGTTGGGCCTCATGGTGTTGTTGCCTTCATTGTCTTTTTCTAGGATCTTGTTTAGAATTGCTTGTAGTGCTGGTTTGGTATTCATGTAGTTTCTCAGGTGTTCTTTGTCGTGGAAGTGTCTTATTTCCCCATCCATTTTGAAAGAGAGTTTTGCTGGATACATCAGTCTAGATTGGAGGTTGTTCTCTTTTAGTACTTGAAATATCTCATTCTAGGCTCTCCTTGCCCCAAGGGTTTGTGTTGAAAAGTGTGCTGTGATTCTGATGGGCTTTCCTTTGTATGTGATTTGTTTCTTTTCTCTTACTGCTTGTAGTATTTTGTTCTTCTGTTGGGTTTCTGGGATCTTGATTATTATATGTCTAGGTGTAGATTTTTTTGATTGTAGCTAGTTGGGGTCCTATATGCCTCAGTTATCTGAATGTCAAATTCTTCCCCTCTGTTTGGGAAGTTTTCTGTCATTAATTCTGCAAACAGCTTTTTTAAGTCATTTGTATTTTCTCCTGCTACTTCATGTATTCCTATCAGTCTTATGTTATTCTTCTTTGCATCATCTAGGAGTTGTTGGATCGATTTCTCATGATCTCTTACTGTTTTGAAGAGATCTCTCTTTTCATGGTCACTGACTGCAATCTTATCATCTATATCTGAGAGCCTATCTTTGCATTCTTTTATTCTGTTGCGTACACTTTCAATAGAGTGTTTAATCTCCTGGATATCTGTTTGAATCTGTTTATGGATTCCATCTCTTTCCTATGTTGGGCATTTATTTTTTCCATTTGTTTCTTATGCTGGGCCTTCATGGCTTCTATCATGGTCCTGAGCTCATCTATTTTTTGTCAGTTTCTGCTCTACAGTCTCTAATCAAGACTTCCATTTTGCTCACTATCTCTGTGGTTATCTGGGAAATTATTTTTCTTTTGAATTTTTCTAGAGCCTGATTGATCTGTTTTGTTACTTCCTGTGCTTTGAGTTCAGGGTGTCCTGGTGATTCACTATGGGCCTTTTCATCCTCATTTGTCCTACTGTTTGCGATTGGTGAACTGGAAGTCTGTCCTTGTTCCTTGCTTAAGTGTTTTCTCATTTTAATTTTTATTGTTGGATTGTCCTTGGTCTAATCTCTGGATTATCACCCAAATCTTCCTGATATAGTTGCACCCTAGCTTCTGTGTCTCTAACGACCCACAGACATTCTCATCTTCATAACATCAGAGAGAACAGCTCATCAAATCAACCACAATCCTTTTCCCAACCAGCAACACAATATGATCAAGCACAACTTGAAAACTGACCACCTGTGGTAACCATCACTCAAGCGCTGGGAAGGTAGGCCGGCCCCAATCCACCGCGGGAAGGAGAACCACGCCTGCTCCCGACGCAGCAGCCATTGCTCAAGCGCCGGGAAAGTAGCCACACGGGTGCCCCTGAACCCCCATAAGCCTCCCCCCCGCACTCTCAGAACTCCTGACTGTGCAAGTCTTTGGGCCCACTCTGCAAAGACAGAGGTGGTCATCAAGGGTATTTTTCTGAGTTCCCAACTTTGAATATCTTTAAAGAAAGAGCGGGGGAAACCTGTAATAGAATGTTGCGGAGTTCAACTATTCAGAACGATGGGGAACTCAATCTGGGCCTTGCAGCCCGAGGTCAGTCAGCATCCTGGGGTTCAGCCATCAGCTAACTGAGATCAGGGGTCTTGCATCCTTGCTCTGTCTGAGCCATTAAATGGTAAATATATTATATTAAAAAGTTTGTTCACTGCAGACATGTTCTGGACTACTTCTTGATTTCAATTTAATTCAAATGATTTAAGGGTGATAGACTAGTGCAGGATTTATTTTTAACATGATAGGTTTTAGTCTTGCTTTGGTACAATTTTTTTAAATCTCTAATTTCCATTCCTGCATTTTGGAATGAGAATATTTACCCTATACAATTAACATTTGGATTATATAATTTGTTTTTTGTGTTTACAGAGGTGCCTAGCTAAGAGTGTGCCTTGAGTCTTAGAGACTTTACTTGGAGTTTTGAAAAATGTTGGATCTATTGAGAGGTTGTAAAAGGATTACTTTAGTTGTACCGAAAATAACTGAATCATATTGTGATTTTTAAAATTTTAATTATGATCTTGTGTTTATTTGGGATTAATGTGTTTGGGTTTCAAGTTTACAGAGTGTGGAATGTTATGGTAAAGCGTCAACTTGATTGACTTGGGAGCTCCCCAAGGGATTTTTGCAATACCTTCTTTGGTGGTGTCCAGGTAGGTCATGAGTGTATGACCTTGGGTGTCATAATCTGGCTTTTAGCTCTTTCCATTTGATACTCTTCCTTGGCTATTTTTTCCCTGTTGCTCTGAACTAAGCATCTTTACTCCACCATGTTCTTCTACCATGGTTCTTCTGCTTTGGAGTCAGGTAAATGTGGAATGCATCACTGGAAAGTGTGAATCAAATTAATCCTCTTCTTTTTTAAGATGTGGGTTTTACGTATTTTTTTTTCCAGTGATGGGAAAGGTTGGCTAACATGTCAAATAGAACATTCTATAATTAATTACTCTTTACTATAGTCACTTTTAATTAAGGGTAACCCCAGGTTGATAGGACATAGCTAATTGTTGACAGCATGTGTGTTTCTTGTAAGTGGCCTTGCTGCCTTTTGGTAGCCTCTGTACTTCACCAATTTGTGAAATAGTGAACACATAGTAATACGATGTCATAGACCATGATTCAACCTCAGAGAAAAACCGTGATTCAACCTCAGAGAAAACCACAGTTCAATCATTTTAAATAAAAATTTCAGAGTTATTTTGAAGATTAAAGAAGTTACTTTATCTGAATCTTTTAGTCCAGTAGCATACATTAATAAGCAGTATATGCCGTATTTGTCATTATTATTTTAGAGTTACCATTCATTTTAAATCTTAGCTTCAGTAAAAAAAATTTTTTTTCCCCAGAAATACTTCTACTGAACTCCTTGGTGTTATTGTCTCAACTTGTTATGAAAAGTTAAAGAAGAATGAAATTTACTTCTATTTTATTTTCAAAGTTAATAAATATGTTATGAAAAATGATAGTTTCTCCTTTGTGAGGATTCGTAAGAGAAACATGGAACAATTTAATGAAAAACTTCTTTTTCGTCGGGTGTGCTGGTGCATACTCTAACTCAACCTTGTAAAATTGGAAGGTTTGCCAGTGATTTAGCTCAGTGGTTTCACTACCTGCCTCACAAGTACAAGGTCCTGAGTACGATCCTTGGTGCAAAAAAAAAAAAAAAAAAAAAAAAAAAAAATTGGAAGGTTTGAGGTCAGCCTGTACTACGTAGCATCTCTCTGTTTAAATATATGTAAAGGGCCCAAAATATAAACAAAGGCAATGTAAAGAGAGATATAGGAATTGGCTGAGATAGATCTTCCTTAAAAGAAAAGGGGATCAAGAGGTACAGAGGGGCAGAAAAGGAGATGAAAAAATAATTTAGATGTGTTATGCATGCATACCAGTTTCCCACAAGAAATGTAATCATGTACTGCAAACATATGCTAATAAAAAAGAAGCAGGCCTTGGAATATAATTTAGCACTCCCTGGGTTAGAGCCCCTGTACTGAAAAAAGTTATGTAATTATTCATAAAACTTAAAGCTTGATTTAACCTTTTTGAGCTAACTCATCATTATTAACAATGTCAGTTATTTTGCTGAAATATGGTTGTGTCCTAAGGCTTACTGAGATGCAAAGGAATATTCACCTCAATAGGTTGATAGGGAAGGAAAGATTGGAGTTAGTAAAACATTACTGTTGAAAGAAAATTTAGGAATAGATAAATGAGAACCTGAAGTAATAAGTGTTTAAGAAACAGTTTCACATTTACTAATACTTTATCAAAGCATAAATTCTGAAGTATGAGAATTTTTACAGGGTTTTTAAAGCATTGCATTTCATACCAGTATTTCATACCAGTATGCAGTTAATTACTTTTAATAATTACATTCAAATGCTAGAATCAGTTGATGGAGTAAAAAATATTTTATTCTCCCACACTGTGATAAAATAGTGTTTCTAGTAGCCTCTGTTAAATAACACATGCTTTTAAAAGTGTGTACTTCATGTGTCTTGTTATCTACTCAGTTTGTCAGAATGAACAGTTTCATGGTTTGAACGTTTAGTTTGTGGTATTTGTTTGACTTAAATTCTGTTTGGCTCTCATCTGTAGCAGGTGCTATGTTACTGAACTTGTTGCTTTGTCTCATAATTTAAGGGAATATTGATTTATTCTCTCACTGCTTGAATGTGTCTGGCATTATACATGCCAAATGATGCAAATTTTGTGCATTCTTGAAGTTATTTGATAAATCACTTGAGCCAACAAAGTCCTCTAGGTCTTCATTTTGTATTTCAGAGCTTAAGGTAGAAGAATTTATAGCACACCAAGCAACTTGTACCATGGTGGAATATACAGTTGTTCAGCCACAAGGCTAGTTGACTATTTTTCATTTTTCTAAATATCAGCATCATTTTTCATTTCAAGATAGACTATAAACTTAGTATTGTGAAAATTGTGCCCATGTCTCGAATATTATGTCTCAGTAGACTTAAGAAAAAAAGAAGAAATTATATCTGGTTAATCCACAGATTAAAATAAAAACAATTTCTTTGGAGTTATGATGATGATAATGATAATGATGATGATGATGATGATGATGATGTAGAGATTATATAATGACATTAGGAACAATAATTACAAAATCTTGTTTTGGAAGAAAAATTCTGGATTTTTAAGTTAGAAGGATCTCATTAGCTATGCAATCAGTTACCTTGGTTCAGGGCCTGCCCTTGTATCTCTCTACCTATATAGAAACAGCTACATTGTACTTCAGTTTATTTCCTTCATCTGTTTTCCTGACCACTCTCCTGGATTTGGTGGAGATAATTTCTATGGCCCCTTCAGGCTCCAACATTTCATATTGCTTTTAGGATAATTTGCATGGAATAAGCATACTTTTGCTAAACTCCTTTGGAGATTAGATGAAGAGATACAGAAATTGTTTCCTGAATTTCTCCAAATATTCAAATTTAATGGTTAGAAAAATACTATTTAAAAACATTTTTGTTAAATGTAACCTATCCACAGATTGTGCCGATGAATAGTCTTCAGCTTGATCTTTTCAGATTAAATATTGTACTCATATTACCTCCACTAATCAGAAAATAAAATGTCACATTACTCCAGAAATTTTTCTTCCTTCCCAATGATGACCATTATCTTCTACCACGACAGATCATATTTGTCTTTTATTGAACTGTGTCAAAATGCAGTCATACAATATGTATTTTTGAATCTGCCTTTTCAATATAAAATTATATTTCTGAGATTCATATAATATTTCTGTTAGTAGAACATTTCTTTCATAAGTATACATTATTATGTTGAAAGACTACATAAATTTATCATATTGACAGCCATTTGAGTGTTTCCATGATTTCTGTTGTGAATATCTTTATGTGTGTTTTCTCATGTACATTTGTATGTATTTTAGGGTCTATAGAATTGTTAGGTTATATGGTATCTATATTTTTAGCATTAATAGATATCAGGGAGTTTTCCAAAGTGGTGACTCAATCTTAAAACCAAGCAGCAATATGTAATAGTTCTATTTACAACACTCCTTTATCAGCAGTTCTCTTAGAACTTTTAGAGTTAGTCTCTTTAGTAGATTAGAAATGTTTTTTTTTTTCCCTTGATGAACTTTTCATATGTCTATTGGACATCTTCAAAATTTCACTTTCAAGTCAGGCAAGCCAAATTTTGTCTATATATTTGAAATATTAAGTTAACTACCAAGTGAGACTTTTCTCACCTACAATAGTCATGGTATTTAGAACTTTTCATAGGTCAGTTGTATGATATCCTTGGCAGATGATTCATCCTTTATCTGTGCTATTTTTAGGCAGTTCATTCTATTAGGAGACAGCACAAATTTTTATAAACCTGTTCATTACATTGATTCAGAATTTGCCTTCATATAATTTGAATCTGATGACCCAAACATTGCTATTGAAGCAATATCATTTTCCATATATCACACTTTTACATATTTGAATAGTGCTAATCTTTCAATGTCCTTTAGACTCTGTGTACAAAGGCTAACTCTTTTTCTCCCAAGAATGAGCCCTTGGGCCAGGGATTTAGCTCAGTGGTTCGGTGGCCTGCCTTGTAAGCGCAAGGACCCGAGTTCAATCCCTGGTACCCCCTCAAAAAAAAATAAGTTAAAAAAATAAAAGAGTGAGCCCTTGTCTTATTGGATATATCATTCACTTTTTTATATTTTTTTCTATGGACATACTTCAACTGATGTAGAATTTGAAAAAACTCTGATGTGTATAATTACATTTAATTTTCCACATATCATCCTAAAAATGCTTAAATACAAGCATTATTATCTGCACGGCATTTTAATTTTAAGGATAAATTTTCTAGCCATGCTCGTGAATCACTTGTATCAGTTATGTTATCAAGTGTTTATACACTAATATTAGAGAAGTACATACTAGTTTCCAGCATAGGCAATTCCCTGAGTTAGAGACTTAATGAAAACAATGAGTCCATTTTATAATAAATAAAAAGTGGGGCTGGGGATTTAGCTCAGAGGTTCTGGCGCCTGCCTCACAAGCCCAAGGACCCAAGTTCAATCCCCAGTACCAATAAACAAATAATTAAATTAATTAATTAATTAATTTCTAAAAAGTGGGTAATGAATTAAATTGATCATTAAAGACAAGTATGTGCTGGTGTTTGCAACCATATCTATTTTGTTAGGCAGTTTATAGTCTTAAAGCTATGTAAGATGTGGATTGTAATCATCTAATCTTTTATTTTATACTTTTTTTTTTGTACCGGGGATTGAACTTGGGTCCTTGTGCTGAGCTAAATCCCCGGCCCCCCATACTTTTTTCTTGAAAACCTGGATTTGATATGTTTAGTGTAACATGAAGAAAACATGAAATCAACTTAAAATATTGGTGTTTTTAAATGTACTGTAAAGCAATCTCATCCCTAATGCCATGTTACTAATATTATTTTTAAATAATGTGTCTATATGTTTTGTTTATTAAATAGAAATATTTAATAATGATAAATAGCATAGGAAAAATTCATGGGACAAACTTTTACATAAGGTGGTAGCTAAGAAAAGTGTAACTGGGGTGACGAGTAAAGATCTTAAGTTTGTGGAGTTAACTATTTGGTTATTTTAAAAATCATTTCAATACATCTAAGAAGGGGCTGATATATAGTGTATTTAAAAAGTTCAAAAACTCAGCAGCAAAAAAAAACTAAGTAAAAGAATAACCTGGTTAAAAATTGGTGAATAAAGCTTAATAGACAGATTTCGAAATAAACAAATGGCCAACAGGTTGTGAAATTGTTATGTGGAAATCACTGATCATCAGGAAAATGAAAATCCAAACCATAATGAGATAATCAATTCCCCCTGCTAAGAATGGGCATTATCAGAGACTAAGGATGTGAAGGAAAGGGAAGCTCTGCACACTGTTGCTGGGAATGTTAGTACAGCAATTATGGAAAGCACTAAATAAAGTAAAAATAGACTTACCACACAATCTAGCAATTCTATTACTGGGTCTACATTCAAAGGAAATGAAATAAGTATGTTGAAAGTTCTACTGCAGTTTCTTGCTATTCAGTGCGAGTAACCTTCAAGAAATGAAAACAACCTAATTGTTCATCAGTTGATAGATGGATAAAAATATGATTCATATTCACAATCAAATATTGTTCAGGCAAAAATAAAATCCTGTTGTTTGTGACAACATTGATATAACTAGAACTCTTTGTGTGAAATGAAATACAAATAAACCAGGCACATAAGGACTACTACAGCATGATATCACTCACATATTGAATCTAGAAACGTTGGCGCCATAGAAGTTGAGAACAGAAAGATAATTAGAAGAGGTAGCATAATGTATAGGGAGTAAGGGGAAAGGAGGGAGGTTGAATCATGGGTACTAGATTAAAATTAGAATCAAGAAGTCCTGGTGGGTTGTTGGAAAACAGTGGCATTACAGCTAACCATAATGCACTGTACACTTCAAAAATCTAGAAGAAAGGATTTAGAAAGATTTTACTATAAAGAAATGATAAAGGAGATGGATATGTGTACTCTGACTGAAACATCACACAATGTATACATGCATTACATAGTACCCTTTAAATATGTACAATTATTATATTTTATATCTCCATTAAAACATTAACTTATAAAAGAGGTGGAGATGCCAAACACTGAGAACAGCAAGTGCAAGATTCCTGACTTGAGAGCAGCTTAACTTGCTTGAGAAATGGTGCAGAGGTCTTTCTTACTCAAACGGAGGAAGAGGGAAAGAGAAAGAAAATGAAAGTCAGCAAGGTCATAGAACTCTTACATCATTGGATCACTGTCAGGCTCATATTCTCAATGAAACAGGAGACTGGTTGTAAGCAGAGGAGTGACATACTGATATGTATTTTCACAGAATTATTCTGGCTGCTTTATTAATTAGAGCTACCATAAGATAAGTTCACTTAATTTTACCATGTGTATATCATTTAAAAGAAAAAGAAGAAAAAGACATATTTTCAATTATGAGAATTAAGATTTAAGGCAACAGAATGCTTTGTGTTAAGAGTACTTTGAACATGTTAAAATAATATTCTTTAAATACCTTTAAGAAATCAACTTTATGCCAGATGTTTTATAAAGTGTTAGAGATAGTAGGCAATTGAAATCATCTTCCTTCAAGGTACTTAAAATTGATCTAGTGCATAAATTCAGTTTAATGTTAGAAGAATGCATCATATAGAACTCAGAAGAAAACCTCAGATTAAACTGTGGTTATTGTGAAATTGGGCTCCTTTTGCTTCTTAAAGTACATTATACCATTTTAACCCAACCTCCTCTTTTTCTCTTCATTTTTCCTCACATAACTTTGTTCTTTTAAAAAGTTTTCCTATTTTATATGGAAAATATGTGTTGGATATAAGTTAGTAGGAAAACTCATATAATTCCCTTTAAGTATCTTATCTGCCTTTCTCTTGAGCTGAGACTCGATATAGGAGGAGACAAATGATAGGGAGTTAATTTTTACACTATCATTTTTCTTCCATTTCTACTGTTTTTTCTTTCTCCATCCTCTTTCTTAGTCTCCTCATTTAATTCTCTCCGATTTTACCCTTGAATTTACTCAATGCCCTGAATATGATAATTAAATATGTCTTTGTTCATGAATATCTGTTCATTCCTTTTTAACAGAAACTAATCTACAAATTCTCTACAAATGTTTTCATTCTTTGTGTTTATGTGACCAACAAGCCTTGAGTTTGATTTTTTTTGTTTTGTTTTGTTTTGTTTTGTTTTTGGTATCGGGGATTGAACTCGGGTCCTTGTGCTTGCAAGGCAGGCGCTGGAACCACTAAGCTAAACTCCTGGCCAAAAAACTTACTGTGGAAATGGAGCCTTCATACATTGTTGGTAGGAAGGTAAACTAGTATAACCATTATGGAAATAAATATGGAAATTCTTGAAAAAGTAAGGCTGGAAGTTCCATTTGACCCAACTATTCCTTTCCTAGGTATCTTTCCAAAAGAGTTGAAAATATCATATTACAGTGATATATGGGAACCTATGTTTATAGCAGCACAATTCATCATAGCTACATCTTGAAAGAAGCTTATATGCCTATTGGTTTAATATTTTCTTCTATTAATGATTTCTGCTATGAATTCATACAGATGTTATAAATCTGCCTCACCTTTATTGAGCTGCAATTTTTCAGTATATAACATGATTGCAATAGAGAGTTTGTTCATTTATTGACTTTTGAAAATGATTATTCTATATTAAATTTACTGGTTTGTGGGAATGAAACACCTAAGGAGGTTTTGAGATTATTCCCAGTTACGAATAGAGACTATTTGGGCATGACATTTGCACTTGAGAGCTGCTGCAGAAAGGGGTTCATCCAGTTAACCTTCCTCCAAATTGCCACACTCTACTTTATCCCATGAAACAACTGGTGAAGGAGGAAATGTTAATTAGGAAGCTTTTCTAGATTAATTTTTTTCATTTTCAGAAAGTGAAGTGTTCGCTACTTTCCATGTTAAATAAGGTTCTCGCTTGGCAACATAGGCTCTGCTGCAGTAATTGTGTGCTCACAGCAAATACTTGATGGTAGAGAAGACAAGTGCAGAAAGCAATTTTTGCAACAGCCAACCAGAACAGCCTGTTCTGTTCCCAATAAATTAATGGATTTAACCTTGCAGCTGTAGCGGTGTTATTATGCAAATATTCTCTGAGTGTTATGAAAGCCAACCGATTCTCTGAAGAGAAAGTTGTTTCTCTCTTCTTGAGAATTCTAAGTGACTAGATAATTGACACATTGTATAACCATGTTAAGTGAAGGAAAAAATATTTTCAGTAGAGTTTCATTTTTATGTTACAGTATTTTCAGCAATTCACTTAGGCTTTTACTTAGAACAATACTGTTTAAGTAAATTCCAGTGTCCATAGACAACCTCCTAGAAAAGGAAGGAATAGAAAATACTGGATGATTCTTTGGGCTATGTTTGTTTTAATTCTGAAATAAAAATTTCTGACTTTGTTAATCAGGTGTAGTGATCTGCTCATGTTAATTGTATTCAGCACAGTGCATTTGCATTCTGATTCATGACAGACTAGAGAATTATGATCTAGTTATTTGATCAAGTCGATAGCCACTTTGGTTTTTGCAGCTGTTCTTACATTTATATCATATATAAAACACTCACATGTGAAGGTTCACTCTGGGTAATTGACCAATTGTGAATATCACTCAAAGTACTCTTCACTGGATTGCAGTTCCAAGATGAATAAAATGTTTGATGATTTAAATATATTTTAAACAGAAAGTGAAAGACTAAGAATATTGGTGGCTTCAGTGTGGTAAGCCTTTGTCAATAAATGAAACTGACAATTAATATTGGAATTAATTCAGCCATTTTATATAAATAAATAGCATATATTATATTTAGCTTTTGTTGTAGCTAGTTTTATATTATTAGGCCAAATAAATGTCTTTTAAATGTATGCCAAATAATTTTTATAAACAATTATACACACATGCATGTACACAAACAAACACATATATAATTGTAATAGTTTCAGCTTTTTAACTGAAAAGCATAGATCTTCAAATCTGAACTTCTGTCTCTTTATAATTTGATTTTTTAACCTCTTAAAGATATTTTATCTGTCTGTAAATATATATGATAATAGGTTTGTGAGACAATATATATGGATGAGTTTTATAAACTTTAAATACAAAGGTAAATGTATACATAATTTATCTTTCAGCAAACTTTTATAAACTAACGTTTAGCTCAAATTAATAATTTTCACATTTGTCCTCGAAATGTATTTTGAAATTTTTTTATTTTTCAATTTTTTTATCTGGTAGTGAGACAATAAGAAAAATATTCATATAAACTAATGTAAACTTGACATTAATAAATGTAACATCCTCAAAACTTTGGTGTATGTAATTAGATTTGTCAAAATTCTTGATTTGATTGTTATCATTTTTCTGTTTTGTTTTTTTTTTTTGGTACCGGGGATTGAACTCGGGTCCTTGCGCTTGCGAGGCAGGCCACCAAACCGCTGAGCTAAATCCCCGGCCCTCATCATTTTTCATGTACATTGTTAAACTAGACATCCATTCATTCTAGTTTCTACTTTTTTTCATTAAATTTATTGGTACGTTTTACTTATACAATATGATGACATTCATCATTGGGAACTTGTCCCTTCACATGATGAATCATGGTTCTTATTGTTTTCCCCATTCCCCTGCCCTCCTTTCAACTCCTCCACCCCTCTCTATTTACAAAGACGTTGTTTCCATTTTCTAAGATTTTTATTCTTTCCCTTCTTTCTTTCCCCTATTCCTCCCAGTTCCGCTTTTCCTTTGCCCTGCCCTTCCCCTTTGGACCTTTTCTTTCTATTTCACATTACTGTTTTTTATTTTATTGTGTGGTTTTTTTTTTTTTTTTTTTTTTTTTTTTTTTTTTTTTTTTTTTTTTTTTTTTTTTTTTTTTTTTTGGTACCAGGGATTGAACTTGGGTCCTTGCAATTGCAAGGCAGGCCACCGAACCGCTGAGCTAAATCCCCAGCCCACTGTTTTTTATTTTAATCTTTTCCTGGATAGCTCTCTGCTCCTGTTCACTTAGGTTTGTGGAATGCTTCTCCTTAGTCACTTCTCTCTTCTTTCTCCAGTCCTGCAGTGATTCTCTCTTGTATTTGGCATTCATCAGTTCTTTAGTTTGAACCCTGTGGCGTGACACATAAATTTTTGTCTTTAAACAATAGATCATTTAGTTTTATATGCTTTATAATCATATTTTCTGGCACTCACTTGTTTTTTTCACTCAAGATTATATCACTGTGTCATTTGTATCACAGCCTATAACTGAAGTCAACTGTTATAGCTATATTTTATTCTAATATGTAAATATACCATTATAACTTACTTTTTCCCTTTTCCATGCTATATTTTTCAGTTTTTTCTCATATAGACAGTGCTTCTATAAACAATATTATGTAGTCTTTTATTATTCATGATAGCTTTGTTATATATAACAATAAGAACACTGAAGTAGTGAAAGCTAAATCATTTCCCCTAGAGAAAATACATGGTTAAATTCATGTGATTCTCCAATCAAAACAAATTTTCATCAACTAGTTAATATATGACCTTTTTTCTACTGTTTTTAGTTAAAGACACTATATACATATATATATATATATATGTATATAATATAGTTCAAATATGTTTGATTTATTACTAATAAAACCATACATATATTTTAAATCACATATATAAAAATTAAGTATACATGTTTGATTTATTACCATTAAAATTGTGGCCAAGAGCACTATAGCTGTTGAAGAACAAAGCTTATCTAATATTATCTAATACAATATTTTCTCCATAAGGTACATTTTAGCCTTCTTGCACTTAGCAACACTAGACCATCTTAAGCAGTAAAAACATACACCAAAAATAAGAAATAAAATGAACAACAAAACCCCACAAAAATGAAAACCGACACTTACTAAACAACAAAAAGGGCAGTTGTTTATAAGAAAACAAAAAAATAGAGCATATCTTTTTTCAACCTTGCCTGGAAATATTAGATAATTACATGCACATGTCTACGGAGGGCATAAGTGCAGCAAATATTTGTTTTGACATTTGCCTTGTAAATGTTAGTGAGTAGGTGAATTCACATGTATTGCCCCCAGAAAGTGATCAGTTGTATAACTTTAGACCCCTGTGCTTTTCAAATATTAGATTGATAAAAATCACTTAGAGAAACTTTTTAAAACTCAGATTCGTGGCCTATCCCTTGAGATTCTGATTTAGATGATCTGTGGTGGTGACTGAAAATTTGCATTTCTTCTTGTTTGTTTATTGTGTTGTGTATTATTATTATTATTATTATTATTATTATTGGTGATGCTAGAAATCAAGCCTACAGCCCTCACCTTGTATACAGGACAGGTACTCTACCATTGAACTACATTCTCAGCCTAAGAATTCGTATTTTCAACTAGCTTGGGTTATGCTGATAATGCCAATTTATAAATTACATTTGCAGATCTCTTTGTCAATGGTCATAGCAATTATTAAGGTATATATTTCCCCTGGAATTACAAGCTCAAAGTTTGTTTAAATTGCTAGAACATAGTTTATGCTTACCTTGAAATTCATATGTAGGATACTAGAATTTTTTTCAGGATCTGTACAAATTTATATTCTACTTCAGAAATGTTATAATTTTTTCCATCTCATTCCCAACACTTGACATAGTCAAAGTTCTTTTTTTATGCAGTCATTTTATTTTTATTTATTCATTTATTTATTTTGGTACTGGGATCAAACTCGGGACCTGTGCTTGCGAGGCAGGTGCCAGAACCACTGAAGTAAATCCCCAGCCCAATCATTTTATTTCTATTGCCATTGCACTAGTCATCAAGAGGGTTGAATACATTTCCATTATATTTATTTGTCTTACACATTTCTCTTGTGCAGTGTTCCTGTGCAGATGTTTTGTCCACATACTATGCAATTATTGGTGTTCTGTTACATTAGTAGATGCATACAAATTTAGAATTGTTTTATCTTGTCAATGGATTATATCTTTTGTTATTGTATACTGGTACTCAAGTAAATTTTGTTTGTCATATATTCCAAGTTGACAATCAGTTTCACTTAGTACATCAGAGCCATTTAACTTTTCTTATTCCTAAAATGTCAGTTGTCACTTTATATTTATTTGAAGTGTATATTCTTTTAACTTTGCATGTTGTAAAATACAGGTTGGGTGTCTCCAATCCAAAAATACAAAATCTAAAATTCAAAGTACTATAAAACCTGTAACTCTTTGAGAGCTGACATGATTCCACAAGTGGAAAATTGCACATTTGACCTCACGTGATGGGTCACATTTAAAACTTATGTTCCCTAAATATATTGTATAAAGCTGCATTCAGGCTGTGTTTGTATGAAATATGTGAAAAAAATGAATTTCATGTTTAGACATGTTCATCCCATCTCTGAAATATCTCCTTTTCTATATGCAAATATACCAATTTTTTAAAAAATCCCAAATCCAAAACAGTTTTGGTGAAGCATTTTTAAGTAAGAAATACTCAATATATAATTTATTTCTCTTTGTTGTACTGAAGTTTTATAGTGCTCTGTCTAGTTATGAGTTACTGTTACAATGTTTAGACATTATTGTGCATTCAAACTTCTTCATTAGTATCTTATTAGTTCTGAAAACCTCTCATTCTTTATCTGTTCTAACAGTACCTTTCTCCCTTTGACTCTTATTTTCCTTTTCTTTCCAATAGAGATTTAATTTTCCTTCCCAACCCTTATGTCTTCACTGCTAATCCCACATTTTCCATCTCCTGTTCTCCACAATTCTGAATTGTAAGTTTCTGAGGAAACATTGTGGAAGTAATTACTTGAACTAAAAAAAAAAAAAAGTTTCCTCACAATGCCACATTAATTTAAATAACACAGGGAAATATATTAGTTATATTAATATGTATTACATATTCATAATGATAATTATAGTTGCAGAATTTTTAGCAGTAAACATTTACAAAAATGTAAATATTCATGGAATTGGATGACAGAATAAATGAATACACTATATTATGCAATATTATACAGTCATAAAACAATGTAATATAGCCATAATCATTGATATGGGAGGCTAGTATGTGACAAATTTGAGTGAGTAAATTAAAATGTAGAAAACTGTGCATATTAGTATCATATTTTTAGAGAAAAACAGATTAAATACCTACAAATGAGTATTACAAATTTTAAAATACAAAAATCCCTATTTTATCATTCTTGAGAAACATATGAACACTATATATTGGCTTGCAGATATGAATCACTGGTGATGAAATTAATGTAGATTAATTAGTATACTTGTGATATTTAAATAATTATATTATTTTTTCCTTTATAATGTGTAATCATAAGAAATAATTTTCTATCTTAAATTCTATTTATTGTTATTGCAAAAACAATATAAAAGATATATTAAAATTAAATTTAAATTATTTTGTATATTTCACTTATTGTGATATGGCTTCTTTATGTTAGATTTATAAAGAAGCCAAAAATTACAGTTAAATTAAAAATTTTATATAAATGGAAGTTATACGAGAGGTAAGAATGCCACAAGTGAATCTGTTGTGTTATTTTCTCTATTTTTAGAATTATATACAAAACTATATAGAATATTGTCTTTAAGTTTATTGCTTTTGTATTGCCTGTGCAATAACTTAAAATGTCAAGATAATTTAAGAAAATTAGATAAAACAACAAAAAGTACCAAATACTATAAAGTGCTGTTATAAGAAGAAGAATAGGCCTTCTAATATGTGTATATGTTTGTCTGCATGTGTGTGTGTATGTGTGTATATGTGTGTATAGTTTATCATATGTATTTTGTGAGGGTGGGGGCCAATGAACTCTCTCCTCATAAGATAAAAGAATAAGAACATAAGTAATTTTTCAAAGAATATGTTAATTCAATTTGATAATTTTTAATCTTGACTTAATATAAAAATCTATCATTCATCACACTATGCATGCAATTTGAAGTGAAAATGCAGATTCCCCCAGAGGTATAGATTTTACAATATCCAGGCTTTTAAAAATAGCTTTGAGTTTTAAAGATTATATTAGTGAGATTTTTATAAGAAACATTGAGACCCAGAGGCCTGCCATAACATCGGTAAGTGCACCCAGATCCCAGGGAGCAGCTGTGTGGACCACAGTGGCACAGCCACAGGCAGATTCCAGGTAGAGCCCTGCTATCCTGACCCCAGAGGCATGGGCATACTGCCCAAGCCATGGGCCTGCCTAGAAAAGAGCTGTACTGGTGCACAAGCTTGATCCAGAGGCCTGCCATGCCATCGCTAAGCACATGCAGATCTCTGGGAGCAGCTGTGTGGACCAGAGTGATAGGGCTTCAGGCAGATCCCACCGAGGGCCCCACTCCAACCCCAAAGGTGTGGGCACACCTGCCCAAGCCACAGACCCACCTAGAAAAGAGTTGACCAGGCACACAAGCTTCAGCCAGAGACCAGCCATACCATTGGCCACAGCCAAGGGCCCACCTGGAAAAGAACTACACAGATGCACAAGCAACAGCCAGAAGCACACCCCAATACCATTAATAAGTATGTGAAGACCCTAGCCAGAAGTCTATGAAGACAACAGGAACTGGTACCCCCAGCCAAAGGCATTCCCAGACAACAGCTACGTAGGAACCCAATGAGAGGCATGCCTAGATACCATCCCAAGTATGCACAGGCCCCAGCCAGAAGCCTGCCCAGACAACAGGTCAGCTCAGGGATCTAGAACGCCACCATTCTAAACACAGGAATTAGTGTACTGGTGAACAGCAGAGTAAAGGCTGCTTGGTGGCTTGCTGAGAAATGAAGACCACTGGGTGAGTAAAAAGTTGCTTCAACAAAGGCACAGCAGGCTGCAACTGTTGAAATGAGATGACACAAAGATAAGTTGCAAAAACAAACTTCCACATCACCTAAGGCAATGCCAAAGGGCAATGCAATGGAGCAATCTGATACTCAACCACCTGGCTTCCCTGAACTGCCAACAAAATAAGACCTGGAAAAAAATGAAGTAAAAAATAATTTCTCAGATAACAGCAGAGATTGTGTCCATAGTACAAGACATGATTAATAAATCTAGAATGGACACAGGTTAAAAAAATAGAGGAGCTGAGAAACATGATGGTTTTCCAACATAAGAAACAAATGGAATGCATAAAACAGATGAAATGGATTTCCAGCAGATTAAAAATTCCATTGAAAGTTTATGCAGGCAGAACGAGCCAATGCAAGGACAATTTTAGAAGATAGGATTATAGAAGATTAGAAGATAGAGTTATAGAAGATAGGATTGCAGTTAATGACCATGAAAATAAAAATCTCTTAAAAATAGTAAGGGACCATAAGAGATTAATCCAGCAGCTGCTAGACAATTCAAAGAAAAATATCATAAAACTGATTGGAGTTAAGAAAGAAACAGGAGAGAGTGAAGATGATAATCATTACTTCACATAAGTAATGGCAGAAAACTTCCCAAATAGGGGAAAAGAACTTGACATACAGATAAGTAAGGCTTATAGGACTCCAACTCCCTGTGAAAAAAAAAAAAAAAAAATCTACACAGGCATATACTAGTTGATTCCAGAAACCCAATAGAAGAACAAAATTCTACAAGTAGTTAGAGAAAAGAAAAAATCATAGACAAAAGAAAGCCCGTCAAATCACAGCAGACCTCTCAGCATAAACCCACAAGGCAAGGAAAGTGTGGAGTGATGCATTTCAAGCCCTAAAGGAAAACAACCTCCAACCCAGACTGATTTACCCTGCAAAACTATCTTTCAAAATTGATGTATAAATGAGATACTTTCATGACAAAGAACACCTGAGGAGCTTCATAAATACTAAACCAGCACTCCAAATAATTTTAAACAATATCCTAGGCAAAGATAACAAGGATCAAAACCCTAGGAAGTCTAGCAGAATGAATCCAAGAAATTAAATTAAATGACAAAAAATTAAATTAAAGGGGGAGATTCCAACAAAAAGAAAAAGTCATGACAAGGATAAGTCAATGTATATCAGTTATAACCATCAATGTTAATGGTCCCAATTCATCAATCAAAGAAATAGACAGGCAGAATAAGTTAAGAAGCAAGATCCAACAATATGCTGCATACAAGAAACACAACTAATTAAAGAAAAAACTCATAGACTGAAAATTAAAGGAGGAAAACAATATTCCATGTAACAGGAATCCCCAAGAAGGCAGCAATAGCTGTCCTCTTTTCAGATCAAGTGGATTTAAAACCAACACTGAGGTAAAGAACACTTCATCCTAGTAAATGGAACAGTCCAAGAGGAAGAGATGACAATCATTAATATAAATGCCCCAAGTCTTAGTGCACCGAGCTATATAAAACAAATACTAATGGGCATGAAAAATCATATAAGCACTATTATAGTAGTAGTGGGGGGCCTCAATTCCCCACTATCACTAATACATAGATCAACCAGACAAAAAATAAACAATGAAATAGTAGAATTCACAAACTCTTGAACAAATGAATTTAACAGATGTTTGCAGAGTGTTACACCCACAAAATTGGAATATACATTATTTTCAGTTGCCCATGGATCATTCTCCAAAATAGATCACATACTTGTCTCATAGATCATGTTTATGTAAGTGCAAAGGAATTGGAGTTATCCCCTGTGTATTGTCAGACCATAATGCGATGAATTTGGAGATCAATAGCAAAAGAAACTGCAAGAATTTCATAAGAATATGGAAATTGAACAACCCGCTTCTGAATAACCAGTGGGTCACAGAGGATATTACAGAAGAAATCAGACAGTTTCTACAATTAAATGACAATGACAATACAACATATAGAAATCTATGGGACACAAAGAAAACAGTCTTAGAAGGGAAATTCAGAGCAGTGAATACTCATATTAGAAAAACAGCAAACTCAATTACACAATCTGATGCTGAACCTTAGGCTTCTAGAAAAAGAAGAGCAGGCCAAACCCTAAGATTATACAAGGGAGGAAATCATAAAGGTCAGGACAGAAATTAATGCAGTGGAGATTAAGAGAAAAATACAAAAAGTCAGTGAAGCCAAGAGTTGGTTCTTTAAAAGAATAAAAAAAGAAATTTGACAAACCCTTTACCAACCTTATCAAAAAAAAAAGGCAAGAAAAGGCCCAAATCCATGCAATTAAGAATGAAAAGGGTAAAATTGCAATAGACCAAACAGAAATCTGGAGAACTGTCTATACTTACTTAAAGAACTATAGGTCAATAAGATGGAAAATATAGAAGAAATGTACAGATTCCTAGATATGTATGGATTACCAAAGTTGAATGAAGATGACCTAAAATTATAAACTACCTAATATCAATCAATGAAATTGAAAACATAATTAAAAACATGCCAATTAAGAAAAGTCTGAGTCCTGATTGCCTCACTGTTGAATTCTATAAGACAGGTAGAGAGGAACTCCTGCTGTTACTGTTTAAATACTTCAGTGAAATTAAAAGGGAAGCAATACTCCTGAATTCATTACTGGAAGCAAGCATCACCTTTATCCCCAAAGCACAGAAAAACCCAACCAAAAAAGAGAACTACAGGGCAACCTCACTAATGAACATAGATGCAAAAGTCCTTAATAAGATACTTGCAAATAGAATTCAGGAGATCATCAAGAAGATTATACACTCCGACAAAATGGGATTCATGCCAGGGATGCAGGGATGGTTCAACATATGCAAATCAATAAATGTAATACACTGTATTAATAGGGCCAAGGAAAAGAAAAAAACACATGATCATTTCAGCAGATACAGAAAAAGAATGTGACAAAATCTAACACACATTCATGATTAAAAACCCTACAGAAAATTGTAATAGACTGTCTCTTCCTCAATCTGATAAAAACCATCTATGAAAACCTAACAGCCAATATCGTATTAAATGGTTAGAAACTTAAATCTTTCACACTAAAATCAGGAACAAGACAAGGATGTCCACTGTTTTGGAACTTCGCACTTCCAATCTATTTATCTTTGAAAAAATTAGGTATCAGATATAATTACCTGAAAAAAGAGTTACCTAATACTTAAATTACAAATATATTTTCTCCATTACTAAATCTGGGTTTACTAACCTATGTATCATGGGCTTTTCCCTTACCCCATTTTCTTAAAGAGAAACATTTATATTTTATTAATGATTTCCTTTGAAATCTAGGCATATCTGATGAAAAATAATAAATATTCTATGACATTATAAAACAGTATTTCAATGTATTTTATAATTCAGCTGTTCAACGTGGTTGATCCTCTCCCTGATATATGAGGGCAATTAGAATAGCCTTTTTTAACAAGTCTGTATTATTTTTTATCAGATATAAGAGAATTCAAAGCAGCTATTTTCATTTAGAAGATCAAAGTAGGTCTTTGGATCCCATTAGATTCTTACAAAACAATATACTGCAAACTTTACAGTATTTTAAAATGTGAAGACCTTGATTGTTTCTATTGTCCATCATTATTATAATTGAATACCTTGTTAACATATTATATGATTTTATTTTGAGTAAAAAATGCACATGAAAACATAAAGCACTTGTTGGTAGCCAAGCCATTATTTTACCATGTACTATTTGAGTTTATTCGGACTGAACAGCCATTGTATCTTTCAAAGTCAATAACACAGAGCAAAATGAGAAAAAATACTTTGCTGGAAGAAGACAAAGTTATCAATAACCTATACAAAAATATCTTACACTGTATACAACCTAACAGATAAAATCACTTAAATGTTTCCTGTCTAAAATTATATTAAAAGTAAATTTTTTGCTTGTATAAATATATATCCATTAGAAGATTTAAAGGGGATTTATTTGAAGGCCTCCAATTAGTCATTTTAGCTTAGATTTTTGAAAGTTGAAGGGTGATTTTTTTTTAACATCTAATAGACTAATGACAGTAAGATACAAGAGCATGTTGAAGCAGATATGGTTGCAACATACAATATGGATCATATAATATGTATTATACCCTATACAGGAGGGAAATAATATGATTTTAAAGATGAACAAGATATTGAGAATTGTGAAGTTTGGTGTCTGTCATATTTAAATAGTTTCAAAGATTCCTTTAAATACCAACAAGATATCATGGACTTGAGTTTACATTGCCTATTACAGATTACTGAAATATTTATAAATTGTATGTCCTAAGCTTATAGATACTCTTGCTTGTTCATTTATTTCTTTGTTTAAGATTGAAATCAGGACCCTGTGCATAATTGGCATTCTACAATGAGCTGTACCCTTAACACAATTTATAGCTTTTATATAATGATGAAGAAATAGCTGTTAGATAAAACTAAATTGTCGTGCATTATATACTATTCTATTCCTGTAGAGAAATAATTGACCTTGAATTTAATACTTCAAAATATATTCCTTAGTAAAGGTCTTTGCTTTATCTGCTTTTAAAAAGAACTCAGACAGCCATGTTTATAATCTCATTTGCCTAATAAATTTTCATAATTTGTGTTTTCTGATAATGTTTTAATTTTTCTCTCATTCTTGAAAGATCATTTTACTGATTTAATGATTCTTGGTAGATATTTGTTTCCTCTGAGGTTTTTGAAAACATTATTCTATTGTCATTCATGTTTCATAATGTCAGAGAGGCAAGTAGGGGAGGGAGAAAAAATAAAAAAGAAATTAAGATGTTGTATGTACATGTATCAACTCTCCACAAGAAATATAGTCATCTTGTAATGCAAACATGTACTAATATAGATAAGAATTTTTTAAAATGCCTTCCTCATACTCTTGCCATATGCATGTACTTAGATAAATAGTAGACCTTTACATTTCACTCTGCAAATATTTGAATTCTTTAAACTCTCTGTCATGTTTACTTTATTTGTTGCAGATTGATTTGTAACTTGATTTGTTTTAATTCTTCCTGGTAATTTTTGATAATATTTTGCTATTTCTAGTTTAAAATGCTGTAAAATTTTTTTGTGTATATACTCACACAGTATGTTATTGGTTCTAGTAATAATTTCCTTGCTAGTATAAATAATTTTTTGTTATTTTTGACAAATGTTTATGTAATACTATTTTGGTGTTTTTATGAGCTTCATTTATGAAGCTAATTTCAAACTGAAAAATCTAGGGCTCAAACTGGAAGATACTTTTCTTTGAGAAGATTGCATTTGTTTCTTTGGAGACTTTGGAGGAATTGCTAAATTTAGGAAAAATTAGTTTCTCTAAGGAGTCCCCAGTAAGATCTGAAAGTGTCAGATTTAATTTTCTTTGAAGAGGAACTGCTGCTCATTTCCAACTCAACACTTTCTTTTATCTTTGTGAACTCCTTACTGTAATTATTCACTTAGTTATTGGTTTATAGAGACAGATGAGGGTTTCCCTTGCCCTGAAACCATCAATGTTATATATGTTACATTGGGGCAAGATCTAGTTGTTCTGTTGTGAATATGACCCCAAGCTACTAAATAGCTGAAAGCGTAAGATCCCTAGTTTGAAAATCTTGTCACCCATTTCTATTTTTAGCAAATAATTTCATGTATAACTATAGAAGTAAATTTAAATTTCAAAAATAGTGTCATTGAAATTAACAACTAAAATTCAATGTATGTCTGTCTCACTTATCATAAAACATCTGTTGACATCTGGTCATTATAGTCTTTAAAATCAATCTACACAAATGACCAAAACATGCTTCCATAACTAACCATTTAGAATCAGTTTACTGCTTTCTGTGGGACAGCCATAAGAATACCACCTGTGCATTGGTGACTGGGCTTGCTTAGTTCCATTAAAAGCACACTAAAACCCACTGTGAGGTGTGACCTTTCCTTTACTACAGACTATTCATTGAGTATCTTCCTGTGCTCTAACCCAGGGAGGATGAACTTATGGCATGTGTGCTGCAGCAGGGTGTTTGTATCAGTTGAAGGCTCTAAAAGGTTTGCCATCACTGCTCTAAGCTCTGTCATCAGCACATTTAATAACCACACTGCATTTACATTTTAGTGACAGGACTGACAATAGCCAGTAAGTAAGTGAATAAATAAATATATTTTTTTAAAATAAAGAAAATAAAACAGGATAATGTGTTAGTGAGAAAGGGTATAATTAAATATTTGGATTGTATTTCCAGTGATGGCTTCACTGATGAGAGAGTTGAGATGATGACCTAAAAGAGAAGGCTTCTAACAAAGGTTTCATCAAGTGTGTATCAGTATGGCTGTAGTACACTGATTTGTTATTAGAGTATATAACAATAAAGAAAAATAGGTGGAAAGATTTCAAAACCATGCTGTTACTTGCGCTATACTTTAAGTGCAGTGAAAATAACTTAAAGAATTTCAATAACTTGAATGGATCATTCATGTATTTACATTCATATAATATGATAATATTAAAATTAAATTATACTAATTTATTTTAAATTTTATATGTAAATTATATTATTTGAACTATGTAAAATTATACAAAATAATCAGGTTTATACATATTTTAAGAAGAATATTATATTCAACTGTAGCACACATGAATCCAAGAACCGTCAGTGCAAATTATTGAGCATGTGTCAGAAAAGGGAAAGGACATTAAGAAACTTGAATTTGTATATCATTATTAATCATATTCATCAAACAAAATATATACGTATATTTTTGATAACTTTATTGATATACAAGTCATACATAAAACAAAAAGTCTTGATATATCTGAATACTTGTGACTCTGTCATTAAAATTAAAGTAATTTAGTATGTATCACACACAAAATTTCTTCATAGCTTCTTTCAATCTCTTGTTCCCACTGACTTCCCCCATCCAGGAAACTACTGATCCATTTATGATTTCTATTAGTTAGCTTTTCTTTTTCTTGGAATAAAATGCCTGATACATGCAACTTAAAGTAGGAAATATATATTTAGGTTCACAGATTCAATATGTCTAGATACAAATTTAGTGCTCCCATGTTCTAGTCGTACTCCAAACACTCCACCTCTGTACACGTAAGCCTTGGGGAAGACATTTTTTTTTTATCCAAAATATACCACTGCCACCATTAATTCTGTAGTGATTACTTAGTATATACTCATTATTTTGGTTTTCTTTTTCTCAGTTTAGTCATGTTCATATTCATTTATATTGTAACAAATATCAAGAGACTGTTGCTTTTTGTTGCTTAGTAGTAATTCATTGTATTGGTATACCGCGATTTGTTTATTCTTTTTGCGTACATTTGTATTTTAAGATTTTGGCTACTACAAATAAGGTTGCTTTTTAACATTAACATGCAAATATTTCTGTGAATGTGTAAATTTATTTTCTTGGATAAACATCCAAGATTAGAGTATGTTGCAACTATTTAACAAATTGCTAAACTATTTTCCAAAGTATCTGTATCATTTTCATTCCCACCAGCAATGTATGAATGTTTTAGTTTCTCCATATCCTCCACATTTTGTATTATAAATCTGTAATGTGAAGAGGTGTGACTAATGAGGTGAGAGGCAGAAATACTTAAAATTTTGAAGACCTAGGACAACTGGGCTAATTTACTAGGCATTAAGAGATCTCCACAGCCATTTGATAAGAAGTAGGGAGTAGTCTCAGTTCACATCATAGATGCTCATGAAAGTCTAGAGAGTTTTAATCTTCCAAAACATCATCATCTGAAAAATTTTAAAATTTAGAATTTAGAGAATTTAGGTTTTGAAATAAATATGCATAGTCTTAGAATGGATTAATCGCTTTTGAGATTTTTTAGTTTCACAAGGTTATCCAGTAGATTTTGTAACCTCAGTTAGGCCCCAGTGATCCTAATAGAAAGTAAAGACTGAATTTCCCTCTAGGAAGTTTATTTTCAACTTATGGACATCTTTAAAGTACAATCTACTTCTGGAATTTTACGGGGTTTTGTTTTGTTTTGTTTTTTTGTTTCTTTGCTTCGTCCTGTAACAGTTGAAACAACCTTCTGAAATCTTGGCAAAGCATAATCTTTCGCCTCTTACAGTATGAGAACTTTATAAATATGTGCATGCTTTATGCTGAATTGAATCCTAAGTACTTCAAATCAGAAGCTCACTGCAAAAGAAGAGTTTGCTTCATTTATCAGTACTGAAAGGTAGAAGACATGAGCTCTGAGGTATTGATAATATTTATTATAATGGAATGGATTAGGAGATATGGAAGTATATAGGCAAAGGTCATTCATTCATTAGTACCATACACAGTCACTTTTTTGTAACATTAGCTTTTTTTAAAAAAAGTGATATGACCAAATGTTCCAGAACTCACTAAAAAGTAAGCGAACTACAGCAAAAAAAGTGGGCAAACACACTTTATAAAGAACTAACTGCTTATAGTTTTCTGTAATTTCAAATGTAGAATTTAAACAAAATTATTTTTAAAGAATATTCTACAGTAGTTTAGAATAAGAGGAGTCTATTAAAATGGAATAAAGTATACTCACCGTAAGGAAAATTTAACTATTTACATATTTTTAGTTATTAATTATAAAATCAAACTAATACAGTTTTCTATAATACCAAAACAATCAGCCAGATTTCACGCGCGTGCACACACACACACACACACACACACAAACACACATAATTTAATGGCAAATAGATACATTTGGATATAGATATATTCAGAATATTGGAGGAAAATAATTTAGGCCCTTTGGATTAACTAGGTAATGGCATATCCATTATTTTAAGTGTAGCTATATTCTCAAAAGCATAAGTTCTGATACATATCTAAGCCATTGTGTGTAATTGATCATTACAGGTTTCTTATATATTTCATGACACATTTTCTACAAAGGAAGAATTTCTTCTAAAATCTAATTTGGGGCCAATTAAATTATTATGTTTCATAAGGAATGGAGTATACACGTGATACTCCTCAAAAGGCATTTAGTCCCATACATTAGATAAGTGAAGTAATCTCCTAGTACTCATTTTTCTCCCCTCCCTCCCCCTCCCCCTCCTTTTCCCTCCCCCATTCCAGTGCCCCCAGTCAGGTTGAGCCAATGGGAAGGGGAACCAACATAAGGAGAGCTAACCTGGCAGAAAAGACATCTTTTGATTATTAATTTGTTCAGTTATCTATGTTGTTTAGAAGAAAAAAGATTTGATTTACTTCACATATGAGTCTTTTTTTAATGATCTTTTCAGGTAGCTTACATTATTACAATTTTTATGCAGTTTTCTTTTGCAGCCATCATTAATTTAACTCATTTACAATTTTAAATTTGAAAGAGTAATTTTAGAAATACCAGGATGGAAAAATAATTTTCCATGTTTGAATTCTCAATTCAATGTATTTTTCATTTTGTTCTGTTTTGATATTGATATAAAAATGGTTTTTCAATTTAAATGAAGCACATTATTTTAATCAGATATTTTTGAATATTTTTTAGACTATTATGGGTAAGACATATTCTTTAATCTTGTTAATGTAATCTGAATTATCTTGTTTCTCAAACATTCAAGCATTCATAATACAAGATAATATGTGGTTCATATGTGTAAACTATTTATTCATTTCTTTAATTTATATACAGCCTCATTTGCCACAAGGTTTGTGATACTTTGAAAAAAATGTCAAGAGTTATGGATATTAATAGAGTAGAAAATAGAAAGAAGGAAATATGAACTTGCTGTTCTAAGATCACACATATTTATTATAGCTAAATTTTCCTCTAAACTTTCAGACATCAGAGAGAGTAACCAAGGAGACCTAGTCTCTTCCATTATGCTAATGGATTGCCATGGTGTAAAAAATTCCTAACTCTCAATTCTCAAAGAAATTATTATTTTTTTTCTTTTTATTGAGTTTATTGGTACATTCTAGGTATACAGTACAGTTACATTCATTACTAAGATCTTGTGCCTTTACATGACAGGTCTTGGTTCTCATTTTTTCCCCTTGTCCTTGACCTCCCTTCACCCACTCCTCCCTCCCCATTTACAAACACTTTTATTATTTAATAGAGAACTTTATGTGAGTACTGAAAAACAATGTGATAATTTTTATAGTGACTAAATTTCTTTAATGAAAGCAGGCCTAGCACTGAAATATAACTCCAAATTGATTCTGGGTAATGAGTATAATCCAATTTGTAGTTATCTATGCTCTGGCATGACCTAAGGAAAAATATAGAATATATAGAAAAGCAATTTGATTTTATTTTTTATTAATTAATTTTATTGGTACATTTAAGTTATACAATGTATGACATTCATCAATGGATATTTTCACCTTTACATAATCCATCTTGGTTCTTATTTTTTCCCCATTCCCCTGCCCTCCCTTCAAGCCCTCCACCCCTCCCTATCTATAAAGACTTTGTTTCCATTTTTTCTTTTTCTCATGGCAATTAGATTTGAATTTCTACAAATCACCTTTCATAAACCTAGACTATCCCAGAGATCAAGCTTTTTTTAGACTAGAGATAGATATGACATAATAAAAACCTAATATTTTGAATATTCTGATAAATTTATTTATTTGTTTGTTTGTTTGTTTGTTTATTTTTTGAGACAGAGTCATGGTATGTAGTTCATGCTGGCTTGAAACTCACCACGTAACAGGCTGGCCTTCAACTCATGACAATCCTTTCTCAGACTTCCCAATGCTAGGTTTACAGACATCTACACCAATACCCAGTTTATTTCTATTTTCAAAAAGTCCTACATATTAACAACTCTGTTTACTTCCCTGTATCTTTTTAGTAGTCAGGTGCAGAAGAACATGAAAATTGGGAAAAGATAAAATGAATGGAAGATTTTTGTTTCTCAAATGTAGTCATGATACATCTTGGGAATTTGTTCTTGTGCATAACGAATTAATGTTCTCGCAAATTGAATGAGGTTAACCTCAACAAGTACTCTTTCAAAGTATATATCATTTTAAATACTTTTGTTTAAAATAACATAATTTAATTCAAACTGGTGTGAATATCATAGTGAATTTGTTGGCTTATGCAGTAGACAGAACTCTAAAATGATATTCTTCAAGTCCCAGTCCCTGGAATATACTTTCTCCATTAGTTAACTGGTCAATCATAAATCAAGGTACTTCTGTGAAGAAACTTTACAGAAATGTGAAGGGAACCAAGAAGGGTGAGGGAAGAAACAGATCTGAAAGGATTTGGAAAGGAAGTGTTATGTAAATGTACCAACTCCCCACAGTGAATATTATTATGTATTGTAAACTTACTAATAAAATATGAATTAAAAATAAATGAATAAAATGAAGTAAAATATTTTCACAAATAACTAAGGTCTCCAATGAGTTGTTCTCAAAGTAGGGAGTTTATCTCTGTGGTACTAAACCAGAAATAATGAGCCTTTTAAAAGTAGAGAGTTTTCCTTGGCTTATTTCAGAAAAGGAACTCAGTGCTTTGAGGCAAGGGAAAGATTTGAGGTATCAGTGCTTTTGTGAAGGTGAAAGGTGGCATCTAGCAAAGAATGCGGGCAGCCTCTCAGAGAAAAGAGAAATTTCTGGCTGACAGTAAACAAGGAATCAGGGACTTCAGACCTATAACCACAAGGAACTGAATCCTGCCAACAAGGATAAGCTACTTATTGATGAAGTGGATTTTTTCCTGGTGATTCCAGGAATAAAAACCTAGTCAGAACTTTGATCTTAGCTGTGATATTTTCTGAATATGATGTATGTAAATTACTGACCTAAAGATCTATGAGTTAATAGTAACTGTTGTTGTAAGCTGCTTTTTGAGATAATTTGTGATACAATAGAAATCTAGCTCATATACATCACTGAAAATGTGTTATGTAACTATGGAAATCTAACCAAGCCACACACACTGAAAATTGTAGAGTGATCTTCAGATCTGATTTATGATTCCTGGGTCTATTCCTCTGAAACTCCCATGGCTCTGTCCCCATGATTTGTTCATGGGAGAAAACTGGTTATAGTAGCTCCAATTAAAATCTGTCCACTGCACCTTCCAGAAGTAATGACAGAGCTTCTTGACATATTTGCCATCTATCGTAGCTATCCTGATAGTTTAGATTGGTCCCATGAATTAGAAACCTGGTGCCAGATTAGTGAGGCAACATTGAAAGCCAAATTTTGAAAAGGCCATTTGATTGAGATTGTAAAGCATCGTACACAGTTTTTCTCATTCTCCAACTTCCCTCCTTATAGGGAACAACGGTTATTGTAAGAGGAACCTGATTAGTGTGCTAAGTCTAAAAGCACAGTTGTGCTTCCTGTCTTACACTTCCACGTATATTATGATTAATTATGTAAAATACTCAGTTCCTACTTCCAAAAAGGTTCAGAAATATTTCCAGTATTTGGCTTTCTTTTTTCCTAATTTGTTTACCTTCTAAGGGTAAACTTCCAAAATATGCTAATTTTAGGTTAAAATCAGGTTTTAGTCATCCTGTTTTTTAGTGGAAATCCTTATTGTTTGAAAATTATAGGCAACTTTTTTTTCCAGATTGATTCTTTCTTAGTAAATCACAAATCTGGCTTCTCAGATCAGTTTTCTGCATGAGGTTGTTGTGTCACTCTTAATTCTACCGTAGTGTGTAGAATGTTTGAGGATATATACAGATCTGATTGACTTTTTTTAACCTTTGTTTCTAGACATAAACTGATTATTAGCTAGGCTATGAGTTATTGATTCTCAATATACCCTTAAAAGTACTTTGAAAACCTGGATTGGCCCTAATGGCCTCAAATGGATGGTTCAATAATATTTAATAGGATGAACAAAGGTCTATCTAACCCTGTTCTTAACCTATCATGATATTATGATAGTACAGTTGGCCCACTATGTCTATAGCTTCTGCTTCCATGGATTCAACCAACCATGGATCAGAGTATTTGGGTAAAAATATTGAATCTTTATATGCAGAATTTTTCTTATCATTGTTCCCTGAGCAACAGAATTTGTAATTATATACATAGCATTTGCACTGTTTTACATACTGTTGGAAATGTAAAAATGATTTAAAGTATACCAGATATTCCTAAATTGTATGTGAATACTCTGCCTTTGGACTTGAATATCTTCAGTGTTTGGTATTAGGGGATGATAGGCTTATGTCCCAGAACTGATCTCCCATGGATATTGAAGGACACATGTACTACGAAATGAAGTCTACCTCAAAAAATCTTTTTAATAAATAATCTCACTTCTAACTCAAATCCAGGAGCATCCCACATAAAAAACAAAATGAGAAATTTGCTTTATAATGGTGACAAGTTTTTTAAGTTCAAAAGTTAGAAATGACCCTATGAGTCAATTGATTTTGCTAATTATACCCAAGGAAAAAATGATTTAAGATAAACCTATTATAAATCATAATCTATTTTGCAAACTATTCATCATTATTTCACTGAGTTTTACCTATAGAGAATTTGCAGTAAGCTAGGTTCTAAGATACCTAAACATGCATTTTAACAACCAATCTTATTTAGAAGATTCATTAGATGTTATGTTCCATAAAGTAAAAAAATTGTACAATATTTAAATTATTGTATGTATTTGTAATTATACTCTTTCATTGTTACAGTACAGAGTAAATTATAAGTACCACCTGAGTATGGGTTGATCAAGCCCAAACTACTTTCCCTAACAGATACCTATGCTGAGGTTGAGAAGACTCACATATATCTGAATAATCATTTTCAAATTTTATGAAAGATTGTTTCCTCCTCTTACTTTTGTTGATAGTGTAACACATTAAATCTGCCTATCATTTTCACCTAATAATCAGCAAAATCCCACTATCAAGATGTACTATCCAGATTGTTACAGAAGGCATTCTTGCATTACATTGCTTTGAGCCCTCCTCGGTGATTTAATGATGGATGTGTGAAAAAATGGTACTGTACTTACTTTGAGTCTGGGATTGGGATTCAGATGGGGATGTTGTAGGTGTGAGAATAGAGCTTTGTACTCCACAGAAGCCTATGAGAATCTTTTGAAAGTATTTCTCTAAGTTTCAGTTGCAGGAATGTTTATGATTTTCCTAAAAAATTAATTCATTCTATTTTTTAGATAATATAAGTGGTATATTTCATAACATTTGTTTGGCATTAATCTTACTTCAAGTACTTGTTTACCAACAATCTTTGAACTAGTGTTTAACTTATTTTTTTAACCCTTTATCTCTCTTTTCTCTTTTTTGCCCCCCAGCACTGGGGTTTGAACCTAAGGCCTTCATACTGAGCTACACCCATAGTCTGTGTGTGTGTGTGTGATATAGTCTCACTGAAATGCAAAATTCCCCAGGCTGGAAGGGGGAACTTGTGATCCTCTTACCACAGCTTCCCAGAGTACTGAGATCATAGGTGTGTACCACCACACCTGGGATTTTTATATCTTTTACCCATTTCTTAATTCACTTTTTATTTCACCATATAGAATATTTTTAAATGAGTAAAAAGTTCTCTATTTGTGAAGATCATCTTCTCTGATGGACATCAGTCTACAAGGTAGACAACATATAGACTAATACAGTGGAAAGGCATTCTAATTAGATAGCCAGCTCAGCCAACTAAACAGATTAGGAATTATCTAAGGCAAACTACATGTTATTGTTTGTGTCTAGATGGCTCCCCAAAGCCTCATGCAGTCATAGTTGGGGCTTTTTTGGGGTAGCTGGATCTAGAGTGTGTGATGTTGGGATTTAATTATGTATGATTACTATATCAGTCTAATGACCTTTTTGGCATCACCCCAATCCCAGTAGCCTAGATAGAGTATAAAAGGGGGAGAAAGAAGCTGTAAGATCCCCTGCTTGCTTTGCTACCTTCTGCTTGCCATGAACTATTTTTATTCTTCAATGCTTGTCTGTTATGCCACCTTGCCTCGGGGCCAGCCAATTACGGACTGACATCTCTACAAACTGTGAGACAAGTAAACTTTTCCTCATTTAACTTTGGGTGTTGAATATTTTTTTTCTCAGCAACAACAACTACAACAAAAAAACTAAGACACTACTATTATACCCATTAATCTTTGTACTGTTTCTCTGCTTTGCTTTTTTTTCCCCCCATGGAGGGAGACTGCTTTTACATCTTTCAAATAATGAGGTCTTTATACAGCGTTCTAAATCTGGTTTTCCTAATTTATACAGTTTATATCAGTGAAATACAAATCTGTATCTGTGTTATATTTCTGGATACATATAATATAAACATGTAGCAATTAAAGTATAATGTAACTGTACATATTTTCATTGCATTATAATAATGGGTAATATATTAAGGATAAGTCATTACTTTGGAGCTTTTTAATAATGCCAGGTCAGGGTTCATCTACTAAGAAAAAAATATATGTGACACAGATCCATCTAAACAGAATCTCTACAAGTGTAGTGCCAGGGGTGCATACACACACAGTATATACAACATACTATA
>NW_022900924.1:35592748-35624050 GCF_012274545.1 Fukomys damarensis
CACACCATATATATATATGGTATGTCGTATATAATTAGTATTGTGTGTGTGTGTGTGTGTGTGTGTGTGTATATATATATATATATATATGGTATGTTTTATATAATTAGTATTGTGTGTATATATGGTGCAGTAAAGATGATTATGGTATGTTGCAAATAACTATTAATAAGGTATTATGTCATAAAAGAATTATTGAAAACCTAACTCTAGAAGATAGCTGTGTGTCTGAATTGTAAAAACTGGAATACTTGCTTTTGTAGTGTGGGAGTTAAACATCACTTCTTCCTTGGTGGTCTGAAAATCTAGACTGTTTAAAATAGATATCACCCCTTAGAAGTGAGATTATTTCCTCAATACTAATCTGAAAAGTTTAATGATAAAAATGGCGTGGGGCAGGCCTTAAAGCAGCATCTACCCCTGTCTTGCTGGTTACTCTCTGTTTGTTTGTTTTTTTTTTTAATTGTGTTAATTCCCAGGGAGACTCATTAAGAAGCTGAGATTGAAGGAAGTGATTAATTCAGGAAGGTTGATATTGGTTTGATGCACCAGAGACTTTCAGTTCATCTGCTGAAGTGTGAAAATAATGCTTTGGACTGCAAGACAGGAGAGAGAAATGACAAGCCAGTCTTTTGTACACATCTGACAACACACGAATTTAAAAGTACATTCCATGTAAGAAGTCCTATTTTAATTAGAAGAAAACTGGAAAAAGATCAACTGTTTAATCTTTCAGTTTAGTAGGTCAAATGTGTGTTTTCAGAGACCCATTAAAAGTGGTGCCTGGGATATCCCCACAATCCTAAAAGATATTCTCAGCATAGCAATTATATCTTAAAGATTTATATTTCATGTGTCATTAACAACTGCCCCTTCTGACTGGTTCAAAATGTTCAGTGCTTCCTTATGGAGTGTCAATTATATAGTAAGATGTGATACTTTAGAAATTTTAGAGCATTTTTCTCCTGAGTCTGTTGTTAAGCCTACAGTACATTTTAGATTTCTTTAGAAATTTTAGAGCATTTTTCTCTTGAATCTGTTGATAAACCTACAGTTCATTTTAGAAAATAATTTATTTCTCTGATAAATTATTAGATATATAATTGAAAACTTATGCAATGAAGCTTTCTAATTTGAGATTTTATTTGTATTTCCTATTTCCTATCTGAATTCAAGATAACATATTGTTTAAATGTTTACATTATTTTAAAAATTCATGTTATGAACCCCGAGTCAAGGCTATTCTGCCAGTAATTTGTTTGAGATTATTTACAGGATGACTAGCAGAAGTAAGTTACAGATACAGAAGTTTCACAATTCAAAATTAAATTGTAGAAAGGTAAAGCCAGCTGTTCATTCCTTCATGTATTGGTGCAGAAAAGAATAAAGTGGTAAAATGATGGAAAGAGTGTACTTAATAGCAGGACAGGATAAGAAAGCACTTTCTAATAGGTAGGATAAAGGGAACTCATTGAGTATTCCATTTTCACCTCAGGTCAGTGACATTACTGTCCTACAAGAGAAGGACACTGAGGGCCATAGATTAGGGAATGTAACTAAGGTGACCAGAATGGTGAGTTTCAAAATTTGGCTTAGATCTACCTAAATCCCAGTCTATCTCTTCCCACAGATCAGAATAAAGTTATTTTCAACCACAGTACTTGCAGATTCCTGCAGTGAGAACATATATTAATAGGAAAAAACAAGTGATAGTTTTTAAGCTTTGTTTATTTGTTTTTGCAGTACTAGGGATTGAACACAGGGTCTTCCCATTCCCCCTTTTAAAATTCTAAGACAAGATCTTGCCAAGTTGCTGAGTTGCCCAGGCTGGGCTTGAGTTTCTGCTCCTTCTGCATGGCCTTCCAAAATGCAGGAATTACAGGCATGCACTTCCATGCGGAGCTTGCAATTGTGTTGAAATAAGTCAGCAGATTATAATAGTTAGACTTAATGAGAATAGTAAAAAGAGATAAAGAGGGATATCATTGGGGAAAAACATTTTTTTAATTTAAAGAAATCTCATCTGCTCCAATTGTTATTGAAGCTATTCTGAATAGATGACCACGTACACATGAGAATCTATGATACAGCTGAAGGTGACCTGAATCACTAAGAAAGGTAGTTTATATCCACCATGTGGCATTGAGTATCACAATGTAATTTATTTAAACAATACTACGCAAATATTAAAACACATTATTAAATATTTGGGTATTTTAGAAATTATTTCTGCCAATCCTCATACCAGCGGCATAGACAGCATTAATTTGCCATAATGTGAATTAGCTTTGCATTGAAAATCCCCCATCTCATTACACTTTTAAAAGTATATATTTAAAGAATATATTTTTTTAAATTCTGTTTGTAAATAGACCTAATGAATCTTTTCTTTTTCTTTGTGCCATGGGTTTATTTTAATTGTGATTTTTAAAATACTGGTATATAACTATAATGTCTATAGACTACATATTCATGAATTCTTTCATTTCTCATTCTGTAAATCAAAGGCAAGTAATCAAATCTTTAGGAGAAAAATAAAGTTTTCACAATTATATAAGTTTATTCTGTAATACTGGTTTTCGGGTGTTGTTAGTATATAGCGTGACTATTAAATCTTTTGATTATTTTTCTAAAATTTTTAATTTTAACCTTAAACATAGTTGAGGAAGAGGCAATATTATTCTTCTGATTTTGAGATGTTTCAAGCAATATTATATTTAAACAGTAGAATAGTATGCTTATGCATTCTGTCAGGAAAGTTGACTGAATTTGATAGAAAACTTATTAAAAATATCAAGAAGTAATTTCCTTTTTAAAAGACAAGGCTGTTTTTCATATTACTTTAAGCAAAGTATTTCAGAGGATCCATTTTGATGTATATGTTTGTTAAAGGAACATTTGAAATGATATTTTGCCTCATATTTTTTAAAATGTTGATTTCAATATATTTATAAATTTTTAACAATAGACAATGACTTTGCCATTAATAAACATTCCTTAGCTGCAAATTTTATATCTAATTTATTTTCCATAATGGGTAATAGAACAAGTATAAATCATACACTTTATATATAATAGCTGTATAGATAGATTATATATTGTTATGTTATATGTAATGGATATATATATATATATTTATATTTATATGTAAGTAAATATATTACAGAGCAATATGGACACAAAAAATTACAGATAGAAAAGTACGTTGTCTTTATCTGTGATTTATTTTAAATTTATATGACATTTTTAAAAATTATAAATTAAAATAAAACATTCTTCTATGAAAACAATGGAACTCTGGTTTTGGCACTCAACCATGGGATGTTTGCTTATCAGCAATGCTTAAATAAAAAAAAAAGTGCATTGGGGATGCAGATGGGACAGCTGTTGTTCTTTAATTGTGACTAGATTAATAAAATGCAGTTTTTACAATCCATTTAAAACTTATCAGTGGGGAATACATTTTACTACCACTTTGGGTGTCTTTTGGTTAATAAATTCTTGCCTTTTGAGTGTAAGTATTTGGCTTCAAATCCCAGATACAAGTTTATTAAAAATTGTAATAGTTCTTAGAGACTATAAAATGAAATGAAGTGCACAAAATGTGTGTTTCTGGTGCTTGACTTTAAAACGATTTTTTACATGACTAATTTCAATATTTTCAACTGAAGCAGACTGTTGTTGAATTTAAATGATTATTAAATATTTAACTACACAGAAAAAGGAACATATCATTTTTGAGTGTAGTGTTCTTTCAATTTCTTGATATTGTCTTAAATAATAAAACAAAATGTGTACTCTATTAGCATCATACTAATAATTATGAATCTGGGAGTATTTATTTGAAATAGGCTATAACTTCAGACTTTCACTATTAATAAAGCATAGCCATTATAATTAAGAAATGAACCATAAGGAATATTGTATGAAATGATTTTTGAGTGATAAAAATGCACATTATTTAATAAGAGCATTTGAAACATGACTTTGAGTATTTCTACATTAAGCATTTTCTACTAAACATGTTTATGTGATCAAATAAATAATGAAATAGAGAGCTTACAATATATGTTAATGAACATCTCACCCTCCTGAAAAATTCAGTGTTTATTGCCAGTGAGGTGAGGATTGGGAAGCAGTGAGAAAAGAACTTTGTGGGAAAGATACTGAATTTCATGCTATTAAACAGAAATTGACCTAAAAGGAAGATGTGGCCTGTGACTGGCATTTCCCTCCCCTCAGAAGAATCACCTTTGCCTGGATAAAAATCAGTGTGATGATTACCTTGGGAACTCAAAGCTGCAGAACTTTCACTGAACAAATATATAAGCTAAAGAGTGAGTCTGCCAGTGTTTCTTGGATGCTGACAGAAGACACCTGGCTTCTGGGGTCCTCACGGGAAAAGCAGAAACCCGAATGGTTGTGCCAGTTCTCCAATGCCACAGAAAGATTCAAGTAGAATAGCAGCTGAAGGCTGCGCCAGCAATGGGTGTGTTGCCAGAGAAGAAACTTGGGGTTTAGTAACCTACAGCACTTGTAGGCACCTGCGTAACTGTTTCTTGACTAGGGGCAGACCAGGTCCACTTCAGGACTTCCTAATGTAGTCCATCATGTTATCTTACTTCCCAGAGCTCTACTGTTACAAACAATGCAGAAAATTTGCCCCAGTGGCGGTACAGCTAATCCTAAGGACTCAAGAAGACTGCAGCACCTATGGTAGACTTGTTCTCTCCACTTTTTCTTTACTTACAAGTCCCACCCCAACCTTTAGCAATATCTGCTCCGTTACTACAATTACATTATCCAGAAAAGTTAAAAGAGTCTAAGTCTTCCAATATCCAAGGAACACTGTGGTCTTTACCTTCTCCTTGGGAATATGAATGTATGGTGGTATGGGCTCATTTGAAGAATTCCCACCCCCACCGGTAATGGAACACCTTCCCAGTGCTTGCAAAGCAGGCTCCAGAACCACTGAGCCGGGTTTGAAGAAATCTCCGGCCCGGTTTGAAGAATTTTCAACACTTTATGAGGTATTTAGTGTATTTCTAATTCCAACAATCACTTTTTCACTCCACTCCCCCGCAGGAGATAAAAATTTTCTGAACATTAACCTAGATTTTTCTTAAAGAATAACAAAGTGGATTTAAAATACAAAATGGCTATCATAAATTTTTTCCTAATAAATATTATTAATAGACTCCATTGATACATGCAAATATAATGTAAGTACATTTAATTAATAATATTACTTTTGAGTTTAAATGTGATTAACTTTTTTTTTTTAATCAAAGAACAAAGAAAATTAACTTCGCAAATTAAGTGGAAGGGTAGTTGGCCTGGGGTCATTTGTCAAGTTGTAAAGATAAATTTGACTGAATTAGATGGCTACTAGATACCATTTTTCTTCATTAATTATGTGTGTATTGTGGTGTGTATTGTCCAGATATTTTTGAAAAGTCTCTCTAGGTAAGCAAGTTTTTCCTTTGTCATTTATATGTGGAGAAGACAAAATAAATTCCATATGATAGCCAGAAAGGGAGTCAATGGAAAGAGTGTGTGTGTGTGTGTGTGTGTGTGTGTGAGCACGCGGGTATATGAGAGAGAGAGATAGAGAAACAGACTAGTTTTCTGGTTCTGTCTTTAAGGGACTGAGAGAGTTTAATGAGCATCACATTTAAAGTTTTGACTTCTATTCCCTTGATTAATTTGATTCATATTCCTGAGCCTATTTTCTAATCTATAAAAATTGTATGATAATAAAAATTGCATGAAATTATGATAGTATTTGAAAACAATCAAATTTTATTTAAGGTTGTAGTTTGGGTCAAGAGCCAATACCTGACTTGCTTAGTATATATAAATGATGACTATAATTATAATTATTATTATTATTTATTTATTTATTTTTTGGTATCGGGGAATTGAACTCGGATCCTTGCGCTTTCAAGGCAGGCCACCAAACCACTGAGCTAAATCCCCAGCCCACGACTATAATTATTAATGTGTCTTAATAAATCAGAAAAAAGGTAAAGGGAAGAGAAATGTATCAGATGAAATATAACTATATTGCATTAGAGATTTTTAGGAAATATACATTTTTATAAGTTAATCTTAAAGCATTTGCCTATATTATATTTATACCCATTGCTTAAAGGGGCAATAAGTTGGTAAAGTCTTTGAGCAAAGATATGCTTGTTTTTGAGTATTAGGAGAAAGTCTCTTAAAAGAAATTCCTTAAAAACAGTGGGAATTATTTTGGGTTCCTGTGACAAATTTTTTCCTCAGGCCTTCTTTCCCAGAAACTACCTTTGTACCCTCTGACACTAACATTGATTCTGAGGGCGTTCATTATTTCATGCTAAACTAAAATAAGAAAATCCTGTTTAATTAGCAGGCATGAGATGCAAATATTTCATTACAAGCTATTCATTAACAACCTTTAAGAAGTTCATCTCCCTCATCATCACCAGACAAAGTTTTTCTTGCAGTTCAGTCACTCAGTATTGTATATCTAAATTTACTTATGCTGCATATTAACTATATAGCTGTGTGTTTTTTATATTTTGAAATACATTATATGATAAGTGTATAATTTTGAGGTATTCTCTAAAAACTCTATAAGCTCTTTTGAATATTTGTGGAAACAAATATTGATATGCTAATATGTTAATTTGATGTTCATATTTGTATACATTTTGTGAGAGAATATTGCCATCTTAGTAATAGGCAAATGAGAGGCTGGAGAATATGAATTTTGAAATTTTTATAAAGGGACATAAAAATCCATTTAATGAACGTGTTATGTATGAACTCACTAGGTATAGGTATATTTTTATGTTAGATTCATTTCGTACAGTAAACATTCAACAAGTATATTGATTATACATTATTTGTCATTTTGATGAACTGGCAGTCTTTTTGGCACTAGTGTTTTACTCCAGTGAACTTCCAGCTCATCAGGTGTAAAGGCAGAGAGTAAGTGGAATTCTATATTACATTAATTTCAATGCTCTTTAAAATTTGCCACACCAGAAAATCACTTGGAGAATTTTAGTAAAAATACAGAATCTGGAACCTTGTGTTTCAGATTTTCATGCTAGTAGGATCAGATATTTAACAGTTCAAAACACCCAGAGTTGATACATAATTTTAGTATGCTTTGAAAAACACTGTGTTTCTCTTTGAAAAGAGAATAACTTGCTAAATTTCAATGTTTTTTTTTTCCCTAAAGAACACAAATTGTATTAACTTCATCTTGTCAGATATGGCCCTTGTAAATAATTTTCTAGTAACCTTTCCCATTAGTAGAAAACTTCTCTACATTTGTCATTTAGCCACAAGTAAAAAGAAGTTTTGGGGAAGGCTTTGGGTAAACAAAGATACAACCTGGTTCATCAAACTTTAACTTTCTCAAATTAGTACCACAAAACAAAAGCATGTTTTCAACCTGAATACTGCTTTCATTAAAAGCTTTCCACTTTTATTTACTTAATACTCCTTCACTTTTTTCTTATTACATTAGCGACTATGCTTAGTGGGTCATCATGAACTTATCTGAATTTTCATATTCATGCTAGAAAAGTCTACAGGTAAAGACATAATTAATTTTCAAAGATCATTCTGTATGCAATCTTACATTTGTAAACCAAATTAGAATTACTCTTATGTCAGTCAATCTAAAAGGTCATCGGTGGAGCTCTACTGCATGTTTAAAAATAAATCTAAATATTATTGCTAAATTACATCTGTTTTTCTTAGTAATCATCCAGGTTTCAAGAGAATTATTTTTATACAAATGATGCCTGCAATGTATTTAGAGAAAGCTACATCAACATGCACATTGCCAGAAATATTTCAGAACAGTGATCACAACTACAGTGATATTGGTTAGTTGGCACAGATTGTAAGGAATCAATGTGCTTTGATAGTGAAGTTAGTTGACTCTCAAGCAGAACAGCAAGAATGATCAATATTATCAATGTTTTCTGTTTGTGAAATACATTTTTCTTTACTAGCAGATTTGGGAAGGTAAATTTTAATGAAAGAACAGATTTAGAAGTGCTTCGTGGATCAACTACATTCTTTTCTCAAACATCACCCTTTCTTTCTTTATAGCTTCAGCCTCTTTTCTGTTCAGGCATTTGCAATCTGTTCTCTCCTTTCACTACCGCATTAAAACTACTCCCATTAAGTCACCAAAAGCTTTTCTAATTACTTAAACTCAAATGAAGCTTTCCAAGTCTTCGTGCTGTGCCAATTCATATCAGAAATGGTAGGACAGTGAAAAACATTTCCTAGGTCCAAGTGGAAAATACCCCGCCATACCTTAAAACTCTCAATTTAAAAAAAAAAAAAAAAGGCTCCAGGTGACTCAATGTTTTGTCAAACCATTGTTCACCTATAAATCTACCCAGTGGAAGGCAAAGGCTGCACAGGTCCGGGAAGTACAAGCTGTCATGTTGCACAGTAATTTCATGATCACAAACAGCCACTTATTTTGACTTAAGATTTTGATCCTTTGTTCTCCATGGATTCTTTTATGCTATTTCTGATTTTTTTCTCATTAATTTTACTGGTCATCTTAGGCATACAAACAGTCACATTCATCGCTGGGATCTTGTATCATTACATAATGTATCCTGGTTCTTATTTTTCCCCATTCCCCTTCCCTCCCTCCACCCTCTCCACCCTTCCCTATTTACAAAGACTTTGTTTCCATTTCTTTCCTTTTTTCGTATTTTCTCTTTTCCCTTCCCCTACTTTTCCCACTTCCCCTACTCCTTTAGACTTTTTCTATTTCACATTATCAATTATCCATTTTTATCCTCACTTACACTCTTAGTTTTTCACACCAGAGAAACTATTCTGTATTTACACATGTGTGTCCTATTTATTTCACTTAAGAGTATGGCCTCGATGTGCATCCATTTAGCTATAAATGTCTCTAGTTTCTTGTTCTTTATGCCTGAGTACTCCATTTTATAGAAAAAATGACATCTTCTTTATCCCATCTCCAGATGATGGGCAATTGGACTGTTTCCAAGTTTTAGCTATTACAAACTGTGTCGCTACACAGATGGGAGCACATATATTGCTGTGATATGATTCTTTTAATTCTTTTGGAAAGATACTCAGCAGAGGGATAGCTAAGTCAAATGGAACCTCTGATAGTAGTTTTTGAGGTATCTTCATATTGATTTCCATAGTGGTTTCATCAGTCTGTACTTCCACCAACAATGGAGAAGGGTTCCTTTCTCCCCAGAGCCCTGCCAGCATTAGTTATTGGTTGATTTCTTGATAGCAGCCGCTCTTTCTGAGGTGAGGTGGAATCTCACTGTTGTTTTCATCTGCATCTCTCAAAGACCAGTGATGTTGCACACTTTTTCATATATTTATTTTCTGCTTTTCCTTCTTTGACTGAGAAATTTCTGTTCATTTCAGATACCCATTTTTGAATTGGGTCTTTATATTGGGGGAGTCTGATTTTTTTTTTCAGTTCTTTATATACTTCAGATAATAGACCTTTGCCTGAGGAACAGCTGGTAAAATTTTTTCTCACATTTTAGATGGTCTCTTAGCTCTGTTGGTGGTTTCTCTTGCAATGCAGAAGCTTTTTAAAAAGATGAGATCCCAGTTGTTGATTTTTCGTGCTAGTTCCCGTGCTACTGACGATTTGTTCATAAAATCCTTTCCTATGCCAATGTCTTTGAGAGTTCTAACTTACCTTCCAGGAAGTTTAATGTTTCTGCTTTAATATTTAGATCTTTAATCCACGTGGGTTTAGTTTAGTGCATGGTGAAAGATAAGGGTCTAGTTTTAATCTTTGGCAGGTTGAAAACCAGTTTTTCCAACACAGTTTATTGAAGAGGCTACCTTTCCTCCAGTAAGAATGGTTGGCTCCTTTGCCAAAAATGAGGTAGCTGAGTATGTCTGGAGCTGTTTCTGCATCTCCTAATCTATTCCACAGATCCTCGAGTCTGTTTCTTTACCAATACAACTTTATTTTTTATCACAGTGGCTTTGTAGTATCATTTCAAGTTGGGAGTTGTGATTTCCCCTGCCGTGTCTGGGTTGCCTGGAATTGCTTTTGCTATTCTAGGTCTATTCTGATTCCAAATGCATTTTCAGATTTTTTTTCTCTAATTCTGTGGATTATATTGTTGGGATTTCAATCACGATTGCATTTAATCGGTATAGCAGTTTTGGAAGTATGGCCATTTTCTGAATGTTGGTTCTTCCTACCCATGAGCAAGAATGTCTTTCCATTTTCTTATATCCTCTTCGATCTCTTTTTTCCAGACTGCTGTGTATACTATTTCTGATTTTAAAATAATATAATTTAAAAGGCCAGGGATTTAGCTTAGTGGTGCTGTGTCTGCCAGGCAAGTACAAGGTCCTGAATTTGATCGCTGTTACAAAAAGTGCAAGGTCCTGAATTTGATTGCTGGTAATAGTTATATATTGGAAAATCATTGTAATTTCTCCTATTTTTCAGATATGAGAACTGTGGTAGAGTGAGTGTAAGTAATTAGCTCAAGGATGCACAGGAAGTCCAAGCGGACTGAATCCTATGTATATAAAAAGTTGAGGCAAGAGGACTGCAAGGTTGAGGTTAGCCTTATCATAGCACTATGTCTCAAAATAAATCTTTAAAAAGGGCATAGGGATTTAGCTCTGGCAAAGCACTTGCATAATAAGGCTGAAATCCTAGGTTGAATCTATAGTACTGCAAACAAACAACATCAACAACAATAAAAGAAAAACAAAGTCTCAATCTCAAGAACGTAAACCTCAGAAAACACAGTCTGCAGAGTGGAAGTATTTATTTATTCCTTCAGTATTCCTTAATATTATTTACTGATTACCTATTCTGTTATACATTGAACTAGGACATTGTTGAATAAATAAATGAAGTTTCAGTTCTGTGACTTTTATAATTATCTATGTATTACTAATATCTAGTATAAGTTTTACATGCTATCTGTTAATATTTTTATAGTTAATATTTAGCATGAACTCTTCAAGATTAGTTTTTACATCTTAACTATTTTTTAAGATAACAACTTGGATTGATATGATATAATAAGAGTGAGAATCATCTCCAGAGAAGTTTCATCTTCTCACTATTTTTAATATGTGTGAAATGAGGGCAGTTATATATGCAAGACATGAGCAAAGAGCAAAACTAGTTCATTTAGTATATCCCACTAGGATTGAATAATTCCTATGGTATTTTGGCAAAGAAAGGACCTTGTCTAATTTTAAATGAATCAATTGAGCTATCTGATGGAGGTTGAGTTTTTAGAGGCTAATATACTTTCTATGAACGTTTTCCAACATTTAGCCTTATTTTTAGATCTCTCAAATTTCAGAGCATTGCTCTTAATTATTTTCTATACCTTATTCTGCCTCTGCTTTCTTCTTGTGTAGCTTATGTGACCCACTGTCCTTTCCACCGTAGATATTATGTCTCCCCACTCTGAACTATTTCCCACTAGGAAATAGTCATTACATAACTGGTACATGGATATAATTGTGTATTTCATCTTTGAATTTAGTCCTTGTTATGTATGATTGTATGTCCTTATATATTCATGAATCTCTGATTTTAGTGGTGTGAATTTTAAGTCTTTGTATAAAAATTCTAACAGACCATCTGAATAGTAATCATTTATTAATTAATAGGTATAAAATCTATATCCACATTTCTCAGTTAAATTCTCTTACACAGTAGATCTGAATACTTTTCCTATTTTGTAAATGTGTATGTCATAACAAAAGAAATCCTGAATAATTAAATAAATTGTTTATAAAAATGTTAGGCATGTGAAGTCTATGTGCTAGTTTTCAAAAGAAAAATAATGGTTTTGTTATTGTGGGGAAACAATGATTTTTACATGACAAGAAAATGCCGTGTACCTTTTAACACTCTCAGTCAATAGTTTATTCTTATTGATTGATATGTGTTTCATTTAACCTTTATGTTAAGCAGTTGTACTATTTATTTCCTGATATAACTGCCAAGCTAACACCATTAAAAATATAATGCTCTGAGGCCTAGGAGTGTGATTCTGTGGTATAATGCATAACATGCTCAAGTCCCTGGGTTTAATTACCAGTACTGCAAAATATATATATATTATAGTATGTGTATCTGTGTGTGTGCTTGTATGTGTGTAAAATGCAATGAGGCAAGGTTTTTCAAGAAATACCTTTATTGTCATTATCTCATCGATTTTTGGTATTTTTGGTAATTTTAATCCTTTCAAATCACAGCCAACATTTTGATATTAGTCTGTTTTTTAGAGACAATGAAATTGAAAATTTATTGTAAAGTTTGAACATTTGTTACTTTGTGAAAATTTTATGTATTTTACCATCTAATTACACTTTTTTCTTAGTGATAGCTAGCTATTTACTATCTCCCTTATGTGTATTTATTGGTAGTGATTACTCCTTGTTTGTACCCATGCAGTCTTCTAGAAAAGTTCAGACCACACTGGTGACTCTGAGCTGAGGATATTCATGTTGGATCAGATTCTTGATTATCAGAGTGCCATTCTGTGCTGCACTGATGCTTTTCCCATGTCCCTGCTGAGAATCACTGTGCAAAGTTTGTCTTCACAGGAAGGACTATAAAAATTGTAGCTCATCTGTTATATTGTTTTTGAATATCAGTCTATTTTTGGATAGTTGGTATATTGTCTTTCCTTTGGATATACAGTTAGTGACTGTATTAGCATTCACTAAATGTGCTATAGTAATTCCCACATCTAGGCAGTCCTGTTTCTTCTTGTTCTTTCACAGTAAATGCAAGGTGTCATATTTTTGGATAGGTGAAACATAATTCATAATTTTAATCTCTTAGAATTTCTTTGAAGAAACTGGATCTTCTATAGCCAGGCCAAATTATTATGACCAAGTATTAATAAATATTCCTGTTTATCTATTCTACTGGTTCTCAAATTTTAATGTGCATTAAAATAAGAAGTCTTGGTAAGAACACAGATCACTTGGCCCTATCTTCAGAGGTTCCAATTTGCCATCTTGGGTAACATCTGAGATTCTGAATTTTGAATAAGTTCCCAAGTGTTTCTGACACTGGTTCAAAGAACACATTTGCAGAACCATTGTATTACAGAGTATTGTAGAACTACAGTTCTATAAGCTGTGATTAGGCCAAGAAGATATTGTCTGATGCCCACAGTACAGAACCACTGCTCTAACCTAGGGGTTGACAAACTTATTTTGTAGCAGATCAAATAGAAACTAATTTAAACTAGTAGACTATATGATCTCTGTTGAAACTACTTAATTATAATTAATAGGGAAAATAGCCAGACAACATGTAAATGAATGAGTTTGCTGTATCCAATAGTATTTCATTTACAACTCAATCTGAATTTGTGACACATCAGCCAAAATTTAATAATTCCTTATCAATTCATCAAGGAACTTGTATCTTTCTTAGCTCTAAAACCACCAGTGATGATGTATCCAACACCAAGCTGTCATATGTACAGCATATGTAAGTGCAGTTTTGATTTTCATGCTCTTTAATAAATTAAAGTATAGTATAGTATAGTGTTCAAATGACTTGAAAGAAAGTAAGTGCCTAATGAGGAATAGATTTAATGAGATAAATCAACCTTGGAAAAACTAGGCAAAAGAGCAGAGTAAATGTCTCAGAAAAGTAAGACAGCCAGGGGAAAGGTATGAAGTGAACACACAGTGTATTTTTCAAAGAGTAGCGAGACTACTCTCTGATAAGGATTGTAAAAATATATAGAAATGTTTCATTTACTAACATGCAAATTCCATTTATTAAAACTGTGCATAATATGCATGCACACATAATGTACATATATGCAGTGATAGTTCCTGGATACACAGCTTATCAAGGCAATGGATTTTGCCTTTAAGAGACTCAAAGATGGTTAGAACATTAAGAATTATTGTGTCATTATGTTTGTATCAAGCCATCATCAGAATTAAAGACATCTTTATAACAGAAGAATAAATATTTTAAGAAACTTTACATATGAATAGAAAACAATCCATATATAAGTGATACTTTTCTGATATTTTATTTTAAAACATTGGATATAAGTGTAGATTGAGTTTACTGTGAAATATAACATTGAATGGGAGAGGTGTTAGTTATTCATGTGATTTTTAGTAAAATAATTGCTAAACTTCCTTCCATTTTCAACATTTTCACATTAGGTAGTGTTTGAAAGTTCCACAGGAAATGTCAGGCAAGTTTTTCCTGTGAACCAAAGGAAATCACCTCTTAATGCATTTCAACATAATAAACTAATGTACATTTCATATAGAAAATAGCATTTTTAATTTGGGGTTATAAAAAAACAAAGATTGATCACAGACATTGTGTTAGACAAGATGACATATGAATTTTTAGCTACCTAACCCAATCTTTATGTTTTGATTTTTAATCAAATGTAGAAATGCATATTCCAGCATGCTATTTTTACCCAGTTAGAAGTCAAGAGAAAGGTTAAAAGGAAAATCTCACAAGGCTTAACATTTCTTATGATTTGTAGCTTGAAAACTTTAGCGTCCCTGTGAAAATGCCTATACCCTTTTTGTTTTCATTCTTTCAGTGTTTAAGGAAAGCAGAACCTACACTTATAAGACATTAATTATTTTAGTGTACATTTTTGCTCATAGAATATTGAAACACTTAAATAGAATTTGAAAAGCAGTGTCCCAGTACACACCATTTCATGTATCTTTTGTTTTCACACAAATAAGATATTCTTCATTGCCTTCTAGAGTGTGTGTGGTGGGGGGTAAATGCATCTGTCAATACTGACAATATAGTGTCACTATTTCCTGAGCTAGTTTATGTAATTTATTAGTATGCTTGGGCTGCAATGACAATTTATCATAAACATAGTATCTTTTTCCCCCATTGAGTTTATTGGTACATTTAGGTATACAGTACAGTTACATTCATTTTTGGGATCTTGCACCTTTACATCATAGGTCTTGGTTCTCTTTTTTTCCCCTTGTCCCTGTCCTCCCTTCACCCCTTCTCCCCTCTCCCTTTACAAACACTTCATTTCCATTTTTTTTATTTTCTCATATTTTTCCCCTTATTACCTTTCCCCTACCCTTCCCACTTTCCCTACACCTTTAGCCCCTTTCTATTTCACATTATCAATTGTATGATTAGGATCTTACGTACTATTATAGTTTATTCACACCAGAGAAACTATTCGGTATTTACACATGTGTGACTTAGAAATCATCGGGTTTTGATTTGACCAAGTTGATTGAGTCTTCATGATCAGATTCATGACCTTAAAAGAACAGAACAGAAAATGGTTCTACACTGTCTCTTCCTCTCTTTCTGAGTCAGCCATGTAAGGACATAGTAAAAAAAGGTAGCCATGCACAAAGGATCCCTCATCAGAAACAAAATCATCTAGCAACTCAATCTTGGACTTGTCCTTTTTCCAAAACTATGAGAATTAATTTCTGTTCCTTAAGATATTATGTTTATGAGGATATACTCATAATATCTTATCATTATATATCTGGCCACTTTTTTTTCCAATCAAAATATATAAAGCCAGGTGCATTGCTTGAAGTTCTGCCCATTGTGAAAGTTTCCTTTCACCACTGTATATCAGGGATGTCCTAGAAAGGAGCCATGAGAGGATAGGGATTTAGTTCAGTGGTTCTGCTGCCTGCCTCGCAAGTACAAGGTCCCAAGTTCAATTCCCAGTACAAAAGAGGTTGGGGGGCTGTAAGCGCAGGAGTTATCCACTTCTTGGTGGTGCCTGCATCCTGTGGAAAATCACCTGTAAATCAGGCCTAAGGCTTTTTTACCTCTGTTGATTGATAATAGGGTATACCCCATAAGGTCATAGGTGCATGCTCTAGAACAGAAGGCAATAAAGCAAGAGTATAAACTATGGGCATATGGGCTACTTCTCCATGTAACTTACTTTCATATTCAGAATCTCCTCGGGTTTAATCATGTTAATAGCATTGACATTTGATGATGGATTATTTCTATGCACATACAACTTTATGATTTGGTAGATGAGTTTCATCCAGTTCATGATGGACACCTGAGGTCCTATGGTAACCTAGTGTCCCATGGTTAATTGCTTAGTTTTCTTTAATGCTGGAGCTATTTTTTTTTAAAGGGAATGTAGTTTTTTCCAGATAATAATAGAGCTTTGTTTTACAATCCTAAGGTTCTCTGCTGTTATTTAAGTATAGAGGCTGGCCAGAGGCTCCAAACAATATCTCTGTCTTCTACTGACACCTCAAGTACCATTGAATCTGCTGGTTTATAAGACCAAAGTGGCAGAGCAAAGCAGCCTAGACCTATTGTAGAGCCTTCTCTCATTCTGGGCTCTACAAGCTAGCCCCATTCTAATTCGTTTGGTAAATGGGCCAGAGTAACACATTCAAGTGAGCATTATGTTGCCTCTAACATCCGGATAGGCCCACTAGACATTGTACCTCTTTCTTGGTTGAAAGAGGGGCCAGAGGCAACAATTTACTGTTCAATTTAGAAGGGATATCTCTGTCTGCCCCACATACTGGGCTTCTTGAAATTTCAATCAGGTTTAGGATTTGTGAATTTTAGTCAGGTTTGTTTCCCATTCCCCGCCAAGCAAAGGCTTTACAAGAAGTCCTCATATTCACTTTGTCCAGTCAACATTAACGGTATGAATATAATGGACCAGTGTGATATCTTGTGAAATAAAAAGATGATCAAAATCCTTGCCAACTGTGTTGTAACATAGGACCCCCACAGTTCATACTCCTCTGAGGTAGAACAAGCCTTGCCAGATGAATGTATATTGTTTCTGTTGGGCATTATGGATAGATTTGAAAAAAAAGCCATTTATCAAATCAATAGCTGTATTGCAGATACCAGGACATGTGTTAAGTGGTTTAAGCAGTGAATCATCTGGCATACCAGCTGCAACTGCAATCCCTACTTAAGTTTATGGCAGTATACCATTATTCTCCAAGATACATTCACTTTCTGCACAGGCTGAGTAAGAATTTAATGGGGGTGTAGTGGGAACCACCAACATCACATCATTCAAGTCCTTGGTGGTATCGCTTTATCTCTGCAATCCCTCCAAGGATGCTATATTATTTTCAATTTACTATTTTCCCAGGTAGAGGCAATTATAATAGTTTTTATTTGGCTTTTATCAGCATAGTATGCTTCACTCCACTCTTTAGGGAAACAATATGTGTATTCTGCTAACTAACAAGAATATGTATCCCAATTATTCATTCTGAAACTGGGTAAATGATCACAGGATAGATTCATGAACCTACTGTACCCAGTGTGAGTTGGACCTTGGTTTAGACTCCATTCATCAAAAACCTCCATAGTTTTCTACGCTTACTGGAGAGCCATAATGATGTTTCACATATCCTGGATTCAGCCGTAGTTTTTGTTTTATTTTTGTTTGTTTTTGGTACTGGCGATCGAGCTAAATTCCCAGGCCTCAACCTTAGTTTTGAGCCAGTGTCCACTGTTCCCAAAATGTTTGATCATTTCATTTTCTACAGTGTATAATTCCCTTAGTAAATGGCTATAGTTTCCCTTGGGGAAGGATGAGAGAAAATTTGACCATAAAACTTTTGTTGTAGTTCACTAAGTTCTTCCTCAAAGAGACCAGAACTCTTATTCATTCAGGGATTTGGATCTATAAACTGGCCAAGTCTGGGAATTGTTTGCTATGAGTTGAAGTAGATTTTTGTTTATTTGCTCTAAGGTTTTTCTGCTTATATAAAGCTAATAAAAATTGTCAGCTTTCCATCTTTTTAACTTCTGGGAATACCATGATATTAGCCAACAACTAAGTCTGCACATGTCAGACCAATCCAGCCACTGCTTTCTTCTAATGTCCATTGAGATAAAAACACTCCTTGCCTTTGGCAGTTGAGCAGTACCATTTTGCCCCTGACATTCTGAGATCTAATTATATACTTAGCATTTAAATTTCACATAACTGTAACTGTGGCCCCATGGAAAGATCTGATATAATGAGAATAACGATGCAGTTCTTCAAGGGTGCGGCTACTCTCCTTATAAATCTGACTCTTTAGGTAGTAGTGAAAAGTACTTTTTCTTGACTCTTCCTGGTATAGGAGTAAAAATTGTTTTTGGCAACTCCACTCTCACATTCCCATTTCACCGAGTCTCTGAATACCTTTATCAGTAATAAATTAAAGAATATTAGACATCTCCATCTCTTTCAGATTAGGTCTTTCTTGATCTATATTTCTGCCAACCAGTGAAATAAACAGTTATCACCTTTTATTTTTAACTATATGAACTGCTATAAGTGATTAAATCCAGAAGCTCTATTTAATGGGCCCGCATCAGGAAACTTAGCCTGAGCAAAGTTTGTGTTTTTTCCACTGCTATCCATATTCTAGAAATCCATTTTCATATCTGTTCTCTGTGTAAAAGAATTAGAAAACCCAAGTTCTTTGGTAATATAGCATATCCTCCTGTGGGCCATGCTGTGTGCCTCACATTTAGGAGTCATCTAAGACTTGAGACTGGCTATAGGTCTAGAGGCAAAAGTGAGTGGTGAGGTTGTGCCCTAAGAAGCTTCAGCATTATCTTGCTTGATAATTGCATCAGGAAAGATCATTACTGTTTCTATAGGCAACACAGGATTATTATCCTCAGGTATAGGAAGAGAGATCAATGCTACATTGTGTAGTGTGTGGATACCTCTGCCACTGAAGGTAGGGAAATCACCTCATCACAATTAAGGAATTCAGTGTCTTCAATCTAGTCAGATTACTTCCAAACACTCCTGGCCCAATTTACCTTGCTCTTTTCCAATCAGCACCCTTAAACTGTGGGTACCCTTTAAGAATGAGCAAGAGATTGTGCTGTATCTCAGCCAATGGCATTATGAAGAGCTTGCATTTAGTTTTCAGCCAATTCAGCTATAACAGAAATGATTCTTTTTTTCTTGCACATATACTCAGAAACTTTTAGATTGTTTATACATTTGCTATTCTGGGGATTTGAACTGTCGAGGTAATTATTTTCTTTTAGAAGTTTGTCCAGAAATGCTGAGAGAAACCAGCTGACATTATTACAGTTCTTACTCTTCCCAAAATATTCAAAGTATTGCATATACAGTCACTAATATTTTTCATCTCACAAGTGGTGAATTAGGATAGTCAAGTGAATATGTATTGCATATTATTTTTAAAATACACCATGGTCTTGCAGTACCTCTCTACATTATCAGAAAGAGACCATAGCAACTTCAGGTCTCACCAAATTAGAGATCCAACTCCAGGAACCACTAAAACAATTAGAGAAATTCATCCTTACCATATTTTTTTTAACTCAAGAACCACTTCTGGCACCAAAATCTGAATTAGTCAGTGTTCTCTAGAGGAGCAGAGTTAATAGAAAACATATATATGATTATGCAAGAGGATTTATTTGATAGGTTTACAGGATCAGAGGCGGGAGTGTCTACAATGGTTGTCTCTGCACCGGAGAGCCAGAATATCCAGTAGCTGCTCAGTTCAAAAATATGGAAACCACCAAGGTAACGGGGCTGAAGATGCAACACTAGGCCAAGAAGGACGGTCTGAAACCTCGCTGGAGAGCTAGCAGTATGAGTCTGCCTTCGAAAGTTGAAAAAACCAGGATATTTTGCAATTTATGTCCAAAGCCAGTGGCAGCAAAGGGCACTACCAGTCTGCAAGACTGAAGCTTTGCAAAATGGGAGCACTTACTTCTTCTCTCCTGTTTTATTCCATACAGTCTGCAAGCCTACTGGTTGCAACTGGAGTATGTTTTCCTCCCTCAGTTTACTGGCCTACATATCAGTCATCCAAAGACATATAGGTGTGGAACTGTGCATTACTAATCTGCTGGGCATTTCTTAATTAATACATGTTGGCATATCATGGTCACTGGGCACAGATATGTTTATTCTTGTTTGAATATTAAATAGTGCATGCATATTTTGAACCATCACATTGTACTCAGTAAGTATGTACAATTTTGTGTCAATTAGAAATAGATAGACAATGTCTTGGTCCTCTTTTCCTTTGAGAAGATCTTTCTACTTCTGATCATTCTTAAAGGGAAAGGAAACCAAGAGATGGAGGGAGGTGGCAGGAAGGGAAGGGAAAAGAGATAAAAAAGGAATACATTTCCCATAGGTAATGAAATTATTGACAAGTTAATGGAGGGAATAAATAAGCAGATTTATAATTAATGACATTTATTCCTTCATGTTACCACCCCTTAATCATTAATATGTCTTCTATGATGTGGAGAACAACCATCCTTGGCATTAGAAAATATAAAAGAAAACCTCAATGTCTTAAAATGCTACATAATGATATCAGTCATTTATTGAACATCTAGTATGTGTGGATCATGTGCTTACTCGTTATCCAAAATGTCTGTGATTTTCCAAAATAATTTTTCAAGTAACCTATTTTGATTTTAACCTTCAGTTTAAAAAATTGGCAGGTAAACAATGGTAGAAATTACCTGGGGATACACACATGTTCAGCAGAAGAGCCAGATTTTCAGTCCCAGATGTGCTCTAACATCCCCCTTCTTTTTATTAACACTCCCTCTCTAAATCATTTTTTGTCTAGTTTTGTGTCTTATGCTTTATCTTTTATTCTGTTTAGTGCATGTGGCATGAAGTAAATATGCATTCATGCTTGTTGAATTAAGGTACAAATGTGAGCCCACGTAAAATGAGAAAGCAAAGTACTTGTATGTTTGTGTGTACATCTGTCCTTGAGAGAAAATGCTAGGCTTTTAAAAGAAAGTCTATGTGCATGTTCTTTTTTTTTTTGTTTTTTTTTCGCTTTTCTTTTTTGGTACCGGAAATTGAACCCAGAGCCTCGCACTTGCTGGGCAGGTGCTGCACCGCTGAGCTACATCCCTGGCTCTATGTGCGTATTCTTGAATTCCAAAAAAAAAAGTATCGAATTTTTATCTACTTACTATAAAAAGAACTGATGAAAGAACATTATGAAGTATTAATTATAAAATAAAATTCAGGAGCCAACTGATAAATTACCTGATATAGCTCCCAATTTAAATTAACTACCTCTCCTTTTTGATTTATGAACAGGAAAAAAGCTTTGACTGTTAGGCACCTGGATGAAGAGGCTTGGGTTCACATTATCATTCTCCAGTAACCTGGAAGGACCCTCCAGTTGTGCCAGAATCATTCAACTGAAGTAAGACCTAATTACATTAATTACAATGTAAGACTTTATTCTTGAATCAATGTTTGATAAGGTTTCTTGGCATATTTTTATAGATTGCTTATAGCAGGTAATTTTGAAAAAAAGAATTCACGCATTATTCTAGGACAAAATTTTATGCATTTCAATTTCTATTCATCTTGTATTTTATGCATTTTAGCCCATTTTCCTTAGTGCTATATAAATATTTTAATTTCTGTATGGCTCTTGGAATTTGTACAATCTCTTTGCCTTTGTGTGGATCAATATTTTATATAATTATAAATGTTATTATGACTAAATTATTTTAATTTTGTTAATTTGCCTCATTGATTTTAAAGAAAATTACAAAAATGAAGCGATTTGTACCACAGTACAACATGGCTGTATATTACTGGCTTATTTTTTTCAAGTTTATATAGATTTGTTGATCTTTTGGAACATTTTTCTGTATATCCCTACATGTGGACTATTAAGTTTTATTCACTAGAGTTTGAAGACCTAACTACCTAAAAGTGAGTTTACAGGTTTTCTTAGAATAGCCCAATTTTGAAGTAGGGTAGGTATGCTATTATATAATTGAATTACTTTTATCTCAAGAGAAATAGCTATCATTAATATTCAAATGCTTGTTCTGGTTTACCATGAATAACATTTTACATGATGAAAATAATTGAGAAGCCCCAAAGACAGCAAGGAATCAAGAGCAAATCCAGTATGGCTACAAAAATACTTTAGGAAATTGGAAGAGTCATTTACCTTACTGATAGTTGTCTTTCCTCCAAATTTAAAGATTAGATTTAATAAAAAGAAATAGCAAATTTATGTGATTTAAGGTCTAGGCAGATAATGCAAATGTATGATATTTTTGAAAGAAAAAAGCTTTACCCTTGACAAAACCATTCAAATTCAAGCATTTGCAATGATAAAAATAAGTTAAAGAGGGAGACAGGACTGGGTAGAGGCAGCAGGAAGTTTGCATTTGGTCTTTGAAGTGGATAAATTGTAAAACCAATTTCCATTTCCATTTCCAAACCAATATATGGCTACAAATTGCTACTATGTTAAACACTTATTGTTGAGTCCTATATGAATTCTCTTGTAGTAAAATATAAATAGTTTTAGATTTGAATTTTTCTGAATTCTATAGTAGAAGTGGGGTAAAAGTGATTTTTTTAACCAGAAAAATCTCTATTATACAGTTCATCAGTTTAATATTTCTTCTGAGTCCTTATTACAGTGTCATTTTTAAGAATAAAACCTAAACATTAAATTACTGGTTAGCAACTTCTTTCTTTCTTTTTTTTTGGTACCGGGAATTGAACTCGGGTCCTTGCCGAACCACTGAACTAAATCCCCAGCCCTGCAACTTCTTTCTTAACTGGTATATTTATTTTATTTTACTTTTGAAGTTAATTCCGTTGTTACATGTGAGATGTACATTCCTCATAGGGAATTTATACCTGTACATGATATATCCTGATTCCCCCCCACCTCTTCCTTCAACTTCTCTTCCCCTCCTTATATACAAAAGCTTTGCTTCCACTTTGTCCTTTTTTTTGGTCTTTGTCGTTCTTTGCCTCTCCTTTCTTTTCCTCTCCCTTCCTCGTTCCCCTTCCCATTTTAATATTCCCTACCTATTTCACAATATCTATTATACATTTTGGGCTTCGTTTACACTTTCCTTTTCTTATACCAGAGAAATATGTGATTTTGAACATGTGAGTCCTCTTTATTTCACTTAAGTGTATGGTCTCAAGGTGCAACCATTTACCTAGAAAGGTCTCAAGTTTATCCTTTTTTATATGAGAATCACATTTTCTTTATCCATTCATCAATTAATGGGCATTTGTACTGTTTCCAAGATTTAGCTGTTACAAACTCTGCTGCTATTAACATGGGTGTGCATAGATCACGTGACATGCCAGAGCTTTAAATTATATTGGGAAGAGACCAAGAAGGGTAATAGCTGGGACAAATGGAACTTCTAGTTTTGTTTTTTTAGGAATCTCCACACTGATTTTCATACTGGTTGCAGCATTCTGCACTCCCACCAACAGTGAAGAAGGGTTCCTTTCTCCCCACAACCCTGCCAGCATTTGTTATTGGTTGATTTCTTGTTAATAGCCATTCTTTCTGGAGTGAGAAAGAATCTAAGTGCTGTTTTAATTTGCATCTCTCAAATAACTAGTGGTGCTGAACATTTTTCCATGTATTCATTTGTCATCTGTACTTCATTTGAGAAGTGTCTATTTCAAATACCCATTTTTGGATTGGGTCTTTAAATTTGGGAGTTCTGTTTCTGCATAGTGAGTTCCAGGTCAGTCTCAACTACATAGTGAGACCATGTCTCAAAAAAACCAAAGCCAAACAAACAAACAAACAAACTTTACAGAATAACACTGGGTAGATTTCCCATACTTCTGCAGAATCTTCTTTCAAAATACAGTTCCTTCTTGAGGAGTGTAGGGGCTGTATCTTGGTTTTAGAACCATTGTAAATATAAGTGAAAGGTAGAAAGAAAATACATGTAGGTTCTAGGAGGGTGTCTGGGAAAGACCCAAAATGTCTTCTGCTCTGCACCACATAGCTGAGCCCTTGATGAAACACCTCACCCACTCTCTAGGAGACTCAGGTTTGCAGGAGCTACTTTCCTTTTTTGTGGTATGGGGATTACACCCAGTGCCTCCGAGTTACATCCCTGCCCCTTATAAATTTTTTATGACAGGGTCTTAATAAATTGTTAGATCGCCCAGGTTGGACTTGGGCCTGAACTTATGACTCTTTTGCCTCAGCCTGCCAGAGTCCTGGGATTGCTGGTTAATTACTAGCACATGATCTGCTCTGCAAACTGAGGTACTCTGTAAGGCAACAGTTCCCAAAATCCGTGATTAGGGCTATGCTAACCCTGAGCCCTTGCAGAGTTACATGTAAATTTGATTTTTGTCCATAATGTATCTGTAATTAAATCTTTATATATATTTTCTTTATATATTCTAGATATTAGTCCTTTAAGGAACATCTGGCCAAGCTTTTTTTCCCAACTCCGTGAGGTGTCTCTTCACTCTGTTGATGATAGCTTTTACGGTGCAAAAGCTTTTTCATATGACGAGATCCCAGTTGTTGATTGTTTGTAATATCTCCTGTGTAATCAGGATTTTGTTCATAAGTTATTGCCTAAGCCTATGTCTTCAACAGTTCTCCTTATTCTGTCACTGGGAGATAAATTACGGAAACCATACCTTTCATGCTAACATACAAAATTGAAATACTTAGGAATCAATCTAACAAAAGAAGCAAATGACTTTTATATTGAAAACTACAGTTTCTGAAAAAGAAGATTAAAATAAGAATTCCAGAAAATAAGAAAGTTATCTCTTGCTTGGGTAGGAAAAAATAATATAGTGAAAATGTTCTTATTCCCAAAATTATTATATAGTGTAATGAAATCTTGATCAAAATACCAGTAGCATACCTTACAGAATTAGAAAAAACAATCCTAAAATTTATTTGAAACCAGAAGAGACATAGAGAAGCAAAAGCAATTTTGGGCAACAAAGGCAAGGGAGGGGACATTACAATCTCTGACTTGAAATTATACTACAAAGCTACAGTGATAAAAAATAACATGATATGGGAAACACCCCCCCAAAATAAAAAAAAAAAACAACAGATCTGAGTATCAGTGGAACATATTAGAAGATGCAGAAATAGCTCCAAACACACTCAGCCATTTTATTATCTTCAACAAAGAAGTCAAACACCTTCACTGGAAAAAAGATAGCCTCTTTAATAAAAGGTTCAGGGAAAACTGGCTTTTCACATGCTGAAGATTTAGATAGACTCATACTACTCACCATGCACTAAACTGAAATCAAAATGGATCAAAGATCTAAATGTTAAAGCAGGACCACTAAATATTCTGGAAGATAGAATAGGTAGAACACTCTTAATTAGTCTTTTCACTGAACAATCATGTGAACCCTTAAACAAAGAGGATCAAGCCATCTATTAGGGGCCTACTTTATGATTCATTAAGAAGTACTTAAAATCCTAGTTTATTTTTATTAATATCAACTAATATTTTAGTTGAACTGTTACTTCATATTATTAAAAAAGTAAGATTGGTAGTTTAAATTTATTTAAATGAAAAATGGAAATAAAGTATTTGTAAATAGGGAAGGGAGGAGGGAGTGAAGGGAGGAAAGGGGTAAGGGGGAAAAAATGAGCACCAAGACCTGTCATGTAAAGGTACAAGATCCCAGTAATGAATGTAACTGTACTGTAAACCTAAAATGTACCACTAAACTCAATGAAAAAAAAATGTATTTCTTAGCATGATTTCTAGCTCCATTAGGTGTTATTTTTTCCCTCTTACAGAAATGCATATTATATTTTTCATTGATTAGTGTATTTCAAACCTATATGTCAGCTGAGAATATGAGTGCATTTTACCAGAAGCTAATGGCAATTAGGCAACAGGCCTAGTGGAAGATGAGAATTAGGGCAAATCAATATACTCTTTGGGTCTTGTCTATTTTCTTTTCTTTTTTTTCCCCCATCACTGAGTTTATTGGTACATTTTAGGTATACAGTACAGTTACATCATTATTGGGATCTTGTACCGTTACATGACAGGTCTTGGTTCTCATTTTTACCCCGTGTCCCTGCCCTCCCTTCACCCATCCTCCCCTCCCTATTTACAAATACTTTATTTCAATTTTTTCATTTTCTCCTATTTTTTTTCCTTTCCCTTATTACCTTCCCCTACCCTTCCCACTTTCCCTACACCTTTAGCCCTTTTCTTCTTATTTCACATTGTCAATTATCTCATTAGGATCTTATGTACTATTACAGTCTATTCACACCAGAGAAACTATTTGGTATTTATACATGTGTGACTTATTTATTTCACTTAGGAGTATATCCTCAATATGTATCCAATTTCCTACGAATGAATCTAATTTCTCATTCTTTATCACTGAGTAGTATTCCATTTTATAGAAAAACCACATCTTCTTAATCCAGTTTCCAACTGATGGGCAAATGGGCTGTTTCCAAGTTTTAGCTATTACAAACTGTGCCTCTATAAACATAGGTGCGCATATGTCACTGTGATATGATTCTTTAATTCTTTTGGAAAGATACCCAGCAGAGCTACGGCTGGGTCACATGGAACCTCTAGTCCCAGCTTTTTGAGGTATCTCCATATTGATTTCGGTAGTGGTTGCACCACTCTGCACTCCCACCAACAATGGAGAAGGGTTCCTTTCTCCCCATAATCCCACCAACATTTGTTATTGTGTGATTTCTTGATAGCAGCCATTCTTTGTGGGATGATGTGGAATCTTAGTGTTGTTTTCATCTGCATCTCTCGAATGAGCAGTGATGTGGAATATTTTTTATATATTTACTTGCTGCTTTTGCTTCTTTGTCTGAGACATGTCTGTTTATTTCAGATGCCAGTTTTTGAATCGGGTCTTTATATTTGGGGGGATGATTGTCTTGAGTTCTTTATATAGTCTAGATAATAGTCCTTTGTCTGAGGAGAAGCTGTTAAATTTTTTTTTTCCCACATTTTAGATTGTCTCTTATTTCTGTTGATGGTTTCTTTTGCAGTGCACAAGCATTTTATTAAGATGAGATCCCAGTTGTTGATTCTTTCTGCTAGTTCCCATGCTACTGAGGATTTGTTCATAAAGTCTTCTCAAGAGTTCTGCCTAATTTATCTTTCAGAAAGTTTAGTGTTTCTGTTTTAATATTTAGATCTTTAATCCACTTGGATTTTAATTTAGTGCATGGTGAAAGATAGGTGTCTAGTTTTAATCTTTGGCAGGTTGAGATCCAGTTTTTCCAACACTATTTATTAAAGAGGCTATTTTTCCTCCAGTAGGTATGGTCAGCATCTTTGTCAAAGATGACATAGCTCAGTACATCTGGATTTGTTTTTGTGTCTTCCAATCTGTTCCACTGATCCTCAGGTCTGTTTCTTTGCCAGTACCTTGCTGTTTTTATCACAGTGGCTTTGTAGTATAGTTTCAAATTGGGAATTGTTATACCTGCTGCCATGTCTCTGTTGCCTAGGATAGCTTTTGCTATTCTAGGTCTCTTCTGGTTCCAAATGAATTTTTGGATTCTTTTTTCTAGTTCTGTGAAATATTTTTCTTTGATTTAATTTAAATTATAATTTATGTCTAGTCAGGCGTTGTAGCACAAGCCTGTAATCACAGCACTTGGGAGGCTGAGGCAGGAGGATCACTGTGATTTTGAGACCAGTCTGGGCTACATAGTGAGTTCCAGATCAGGCTCAACTACACAGTGAGACCCTGTCTCAAAAAAAAAAAAAAAAAATCACAAACAACAACAAAAATAATTTATTTCTCAAAAAGAATGGAACCCAGGGTAATAAGTAGTCATGTGGGTTATCCCCAGATAATGGAAAAATTAGAATGAATTGAAATCTTTGTGAATCATTTGGGCCTTTAAATATCATTTCTTTTTCTTAATATTTTTATTTCATGAGCATATGCACGTGTAGGTAGGATCAAGTTCCCTCAGGTACGAGTTGTTTGGAGAATGAGCATAGTCTCTGAAGCTGAGTGTTTCATGTGGTTTTTATGTGGTAATAGAAACTTTCATTGTCTTACTATACATAATCCCAAAAGAATGTTTTAAGAGGCTTTTACATAATGTTACAGTTTAATCATGTTGTAACAATTTTGAGTATTTGCCGTTCACTTTATAAGTCAAACATGAAGAACTGTTAGATCATCTCCTTCTTTGACTCAGCAATATCTTGTATGAGAAAAAAAAAAATATATATATATATTCCTTTTTACCTTCCATTATACCCACTAAAGAATCCACATGCTGTGGAAAATAGGGATAAACCCAGCAGTAAAAATTGTCAGCAGTGCAGGTTAAAGATATTTGAAGAGGCTTTTAAGTGATGTTACTTGTGTCAATGATCCTGCTTTAGAAAAGCTATTTATAGAAAGAATAAATTACAAACACAATTAATTATTTCATTTATTCTGTTTAAGAAATACATTCATATGTGTTTAATTGCAATATTCTAATAGCAGACTTTATAGACAAAGTGGACATTGAAGCCACAAATCTTTTTCTTTATTATCTTCTTAGACTTAGAGAATTAGAGACAGGGATATCTAATCCAGTATGTATCTCATTGATTCCCAATATGAAAATAAAGTAATAGAAGCATCTGTTTGAGGAAGTTAATTGCTACCTTTCTTGTTTCTAATTCTTATCAGTGTATCTGAAACTAAGAATTCTCAGACTTGAATAACTTTCTTTCTATGAAAGATGTTCTGATACTCATTTAAAAAATTCACCTTTAAAATTTTATATTTATTAGTCATGGGTTTCAAATGAAGTGTTTAATTAAAACCAAATTGACGTTGTAATAACTCAGAAAAAGTGAATATAAATTATATTTTTAAAAAACATATGACAATGGATTTAAGACTACTGTGGTTCCTGTGTGAATAATGCAGTTTGAAAATATTTGTAAAATATTCTTATTATACAAATTTAATTTGAGATTTAATGATGCAGTAAAGTTGAGTTGTTCACAAAGAAATCAGAATAATAACAGTAAAAATTTAACCATAGCTTAGCAGAAGCTAGCCAAAATTTTCTGGTCAATTAGATTTGACTGTGTTAAACAGTGAAACATGAAAAAAGTAATTAGGAATCACATATTAGTGACTGGTTGCTGGGGTGAGTTAAAGCCATTTTATTCAGGCTGAGATTTGTCGCTACTTCATGGGTCTCATGAGCATGTTTATAATTATCACATCTTCTTTTTTTCTTGAAAAGGTTCTCCATAAACTATGTAGTAAATGCAAATTATCTCAGGGTTTCTTTTCTGTTTTCTTTTTTTAATTTTCCATAAGAGGTAGCTGTTGCTTAGGCTTTAGTGTGGTTTAATGACCTAATGATAACAATTTTATGGGGAAATGAAATCTGGAACCTAATCAACTTATTTTACTGACAAATCTGTACATTTCTGATTTAGTGGATTTAAATAATTTTGCTGATATTTTAATTTTCCTACAAATTATACATATATGAAGAAAGATGATTACAATAACCTGGAAGTACTTTTCATAATTTGTTCCTTCAGTTCATTTCATTCCCAATACAATTTCATCTAAATAACAGTTTTCTGGTTAATATACCAATTATGAAATTAACTTTGTTACTATGATGCACAGTGTATTTTTTAAAATGTAGTTTTATAAAATCATTTGCTTTGAGCTATATAATGTGCTTAAGTAAAATAAAAGTTATTTAAATAAAATAAGTACATAAATTTTATTATACTATTTCTTGCAGAAATGTCAATTATTTTGTATTACTAAGACCTATTTTTGAATCAGAAAGCATAGTACATTAATTTCTATATTTTCTTTTATAATATGTTCCTCTCAGGAGGCAAACCTGTAACAGTTTCCTTGCTAAAGATATAAAAGAAAAGAACAAAATTCATATCATTGTTTAGCCCATTAATGGGTGAGTAATATTTTGAAGGGAAAGAACTCCAAGTCATTAACTTTTGGCCTTATGTAGAAAAAATATTAGCTGTCTCTTGCCTAATTTAATAAAAAGTTTCAAGCCCTTTGCATATAATTCTTGATTTGAAGTTCAACAGTATCAACTTTTAAACATATTAATGAATTTGGCAGCAATTAATTTCATTCTCAATGCTGAAAATAATCTTTACACAAGTGGCCTCCATTTCCTTATATAACTGAAATAAAACTGCAATATTTCTTGTAAATTTGACATATGGTTTCTTGTTAACTTACATGGTATGATTTTCATATTTGTCTGTGTATGAAGTGCCTTGTCCTTGAAACGTATTTTATATTTTTCTTTCCAAGGGAATTATTTCTAAAGTTGATTTTTTCAGGCTAAATGTTCACTCTGTAAAAGAAAGTTGTTTGTACTGCTGTAAGGCTCATTCTCTTTATGTTTTATAATAAAATATTCCTCTATAACATTTTAATTTTATTAAAATATACTTTAAGATGTTTTAAATGTAATTAAATACAAATTTTTGTAATGGATCTAATGCCACACACTGTATTTGGTAGTAGGGGAACAAAGATAAAAGTGCTGCAGTACTTTTCTTCAAGGTATTCAATGTTTTATGTCCACATCGTTATAATGTAATGGGATATTGCAACAATGTGAGCATGTTAAAATTAGCACAGAGATGCATGATTTTTAACTCACATTTATTCATTTTTACTCTGGTTTATTTTTTGGTGTAAGATCCAAATCCTAGGGTGATTTTTTTTTCTTTTTTGGTACCAGGGCTCGAACTCGGAACCTTGCATTTGTAACGCAGGCAGTTGAATCACTGAGCTAAATCCCCAGTCTGATCAATTTTTTCTTTTTTTGAAAGCTAGCCTGTTACAGATCCATACCATGATCCAGATGAAATAAACAAGATAATGTAACATATCGTAATATGAGATATAACAAATAATGATATATGTGTCTTATTACTTTAGTATTAACATATGATAAAGCCATTTATTTGAAATTATATACTATCTCATATTATTTGCTTTTCTGTTACACAATGGCTCCTAGTTAAAAAAAAAAAAGCACTGGAACTAGCTAAAAGTAGTGATGTAACAGGTAATAACTAACAAGAGTAATATTTCAATAATATGTCTGTAAAAGTTTGACAGTATTTTAACAATATTTTTCTGCCCATCGATACCACCATTACATTTAACAATTTTATACTTTTATTGGATGTGTATATTTTATAGGCTGCATTATTGCAATTTTTCATGATAAATATGAGATTTTAATAGTATAAGTACATGAGTTAATAATACAAAGTAGCAATGATGGGCCCGGAATGTACCTCACTGGTTCTGCTGCCTGCCTTGCAACACAAGGTCCGGAGTTCAGTCCCTAGTACCAAAACAAAACAAAACAAAATAACAATGATGTGTTTCTGTCTTTTGAAACAAGAGGATATTTATTCTG
>NW_022900924.1:35624208-35638646 GCF_012274545.1 Fukomys damarensis
CCCCTACCTCTGCCCTCCCTTCACCCCCTCCTCCCCTCCCCATCTACAAACACTTTATTTTCATCTTTTCATTCTCTCACATTTTTTTCTTTTCCCTTTTTGTTCTTCCCCTACGTATCACACCTTCCCTACACCTTTAGCTCCTATCCTCCCATTTCTAAATGTCAGTAATCTTATTAGAATCTTATGCATTGTTGCAGAATATTCACACCAGGGAAACTATTCGGTATTTACACATGTGGGACTTATTTATTTCACTTAGGAGTATATCTTCAATATGTATCCATTTTCCTATGAATGAATCTATTCTCTCGCTCTTTATGGCTGAGTAATATTCCATTTTATAGAAAAACCACAACTTCTTTATCCAGTTTCCAATGGATGGGCAAATAGGTTGTTTCCAAGATTTAGCTATGTTTCTTTTTCTAGTACTACTCTGAATTGCCTGAAGCCTTTAGGTCATCTTTCTTTTCTTTTTTTATGTTGGTGAAACTGGACACTTAAACCTGTGATTAACTTTGCTTTGCAGCTATACATCTGAAGGCCAAATTTCCCTAATTTCTTTTATAAGCCTGATGGAATACTATCCAAGTATCTTGTTAACAAAACTGATTGCCTAGAATTTTACTTCCTAGCAATGATAGATATTTATACCCATTAAGATTAGAAACTAAGTCATGTGTTTCATTTGGTCCGTATTTCTTGGATGGTTGTATGTGTTTTGTACTTTTCCCCTAAAATTTCACACCTATTGCTGAAAAATGATATGTTTTGCATTTGGTGGAAATGTTTTCTGGGAAATAGAAAGTTTAGTGCTAAAATCTGGACAATGCCAAGAAAATTTCAGTGACTAGTTTGAGAAATAATTGCTAACATACCTGAAGCATAGTCTTTTTTCCCAAGTCTACGCTAAAATATATTTTCTGTCTTGCTATATGAGCTAGATTGATCAATCCAGAGATACAGGAATCGTTATATTGCATCTCTTTAACTCATTTCTTAGTAATTCACTAAATCCTGTGAAGTATTTCAGTTTTTCATGATTTAAACATGAACTGCCTTCCATAATTCTAAACACTGTAAATATGAAAATGAATACAGAGAAAAGCCTGTTTTTTTCTAGTGTGTTTCCAGTCTTTCCAATTTCCATAACGCTAAACCTGTAATCACTCTTACTAGTCTCATATGCATCTTTATAGGTATACATGAAAATACAGATACTGTAGTGCTTTTCAGAAGTCTTTAGAAATTGTGAAATCCATCTGAGCAAATCTTACCAGCCTTCTACCCTGAGGGTAAGTAGATTGCCTTGAATTAGGTCCTGGTTCAACTTTGGGGGGATATAGCTCTCCAGATGTTGTGTTCTTGGATCTTAGCATCCTGCTCTTGAAGGATCTTCCATTTCCATTTTCCTCCTTAGCTATATAAAGAAAGCTTTGGAGGGTATCTGCTCATGGGTAATGGAGCAGCTTTCTCAGCATTCATCCTGCCAATAGAAAGACTCAATGAGGGGAAAAAAATAGAAAGTTGTAAGCTCAGAAGTCCTTTTCATACTTCACCCAGTTACACTAGCTTTGCAAATGCAGCTCTCTCAAAAACATTTATTCTCTCCCAGAATGTGCAGTTCCAGCCAACTCTAAGTCAAACTTGATTCTCTTGAATAGATACAGATATGTTGGATAAGTTGTCTGTGTTTAGTAATATTTCCATTTTTCCTTTCAAACTAATATAGTGTCCTTTCTTATTGAATTTTTTGACTGATATCTCCATGAGAGGTTTAAATAGTTATAATATTAGTGGGCTTTTGTCTTGTTACTAATTTTGTTGATAATGCTTCTAATGTTGTCCCATTAAGCGTGATAGCAGCCTTTGTGCTAAGCTATTTGTGCCATTTAGCTCTGTTTTATTGAGCACTTTAAAATGGCTATTGAATTATACATGACTTTTCATAGTCCATATGGGGAATAAACTAACAGTTTTCTGAGGTCTATTAATATTATAAAAATTACTAGTGGTTTGTGTAATATTAAAAGTTTTTAGGATAGATCTCACTTGATCAAGTTCTTTCCTTTTTTTTTTCTCATTGAGTTTATGAGTACATTTTAGGCAGAAAGTACAGTTACATTCATCATTGGGATCTTGTACCTTTATATAACATGTGTTGGTTCTCATTTTTTCCCCTTACCCCTGCCTCCCTTCAACCCCCTCCTCCCTTCCCTATTTACAAATACTTTATTTCAATTTTTTCATTTTTCTCATATTTGTTTCTTTTCTTTTCTTTCCTTTCCCCTATCCTTCCCACTTCCCCTACACCTTTAGCCTCTTTCTTCCTATTTCATATAGTCAATTATAACATTAACATCTTATGTACAATTATAGTTTTTCACACCAGAGAAACTATTCGGTATTTATACATGTGTGACTTATTTATTTCACTTAGGAGTATATCCTCAATATGGATCCATTTTCCTATGAATGAATCTAATTTCTCATTCTTTATTGCTGAGTAGTATTTCATTTTATAGAAAAAGCACATCTTCTTTATCCAATCTCCAACTGATGGTCAAATGGTCTGTTTCCAAGTTTTAGCTATTACAAACTGTGCCGCTATAAACATGGGTGCGCATATATCACTGTGATATGATTCTTTTAATTCTTTTGGAAAGATACCCAGCAGAGGGACGGCTGGGTCAAATGGAACCTCCAGTCCCAGCTCTCTGAGGTAACTACATATTGATTTCCATAATGGTTACACCAGTCTGCACTCCCACCAACAATGGAGAAGAGTTCCTTTCTCTCAACAACCCCACCAACATTTGTTATTGTTTGATTTCTTGATAGCAACCATTCTTTTTGGGGTGAGGTGGAATCTCAGTGTTGTTTTCATTTGCATCTCTCGAATGACCAGTGATGTGAAACATTTTTTCATGTATTTACTTGCTGCTTTTACTTCTTTGTCTGAGAAATGTCAAGATCTTTCCTTTTATGTGTACCTACCTTGTATTGGGTAATATTTTATTTAAGTTTTTTTCCTTGATATTCTTAAGCCCTGAACTGAAAGTTGATATGTTTGTTTTATGTATACATGCGTGTGCAATCTTTGTTGGACCGGGAAGTTTTCTTTTTTAACCCTTTTTATGGGAAATATTTCAGCTTTAATTTCTATGTTGACTACAAGTTGAAAAATGTTTCCCCATAAGACATATAACTACAATTATTAGTCTGTGGGCAAATTTCTCTCTTGTATGTAATTCAACCTTAGATTTTTCTATATCATCTGAAGTCAGTTTTGGTAAATTGTATTTTGTTAGAAAACTTCTCACATTATAGTTTCATATATATTTGCATAATATTTTACATAATAGTCTCTACTCCTTTTAAATTGACTCTGGTGTTCCTTTTTTTTTTTTTTTTTTTTAATACGAGGAATCAAAGTCAGGCCCTTGCCCTTCCGAGGCAGGGGGCAGAACCACTGAGCCAAATCCCTGTCCCAACTCACATGTTCTTTTATCACTTATTTTTATTTATTTAGGTTTTATTACTTTTCTAAAAAGTCAGGCTCACCAGTCACATTTTTCCTTTCAAATGACCAGGTTTATTATTTATTAATTCTACTATTTGTCTATTTTTTTAGTGAGCCACAAAATGGTGGGCCTCTTTATACATTTAATTGTCTTATGATATTGACTTTTCTATGCATGTAGGTCCTGTGATGTGACAGGGACATTTATATAGCTATGTAGGCCAGAGATTGAGCTCAGTTGCTCTGTGCCTGCCTTGTAAGGTCCTGAGTTCAATCCCCGGTACCAAACAAACAAACAAACAAAAATATATAGTTATGCATGTGTGTCTTATGTATATATTTAGGTGCCTCTAACAATTTTTACCAAGCTTGTGTTTTGTTGGTCTATGTTTTGCCTAAAGATTTTATTCAAAAATTAAGTGAATAGGATTAAACAACCATGTGATCTTTGAAGTTCTCTGTATAATCTTAAACTTGTGTTTAAATTTTATAATGATGGTTTTAATCCTTTAGATTTGCTGGTAAATAGTCCACTGTGGGCATCCCAAGGTCATCTTTATTATAACTCATAGTAATCTCAGGGAATAGATAACTATGTAACTTCCGGTCACTGAGGGACTCTGAGGAGGAATAGATGGCAGATGGCAGGACTGAACCAACGTTAGGGTTGTTTTACACCTCGCTTCCTTTAGCCAGCCATTATCCTTTTGTGTGTGCCCACAAAATCTTTCCTCTGCACTGAACAGTGTCCCCTCCAAACTTATATGCTGAGGACTTTGAAAGTTACTTAGGTTTTTATGAAGTCAGGAACACACCATGTACATGAAGGGATTAGTGTCTTTATCAGGAGAGACAGCACTGTGCATGCTTTTTATTCCTTTCCTTGCTGTATGCCTTTGCTCTCAAAGTCTTGAGAAGACACAGCAAGAAGCATTGCAATCCCCCCCGCAAAAAAAAATCACCCTCACCAGTACCTGCCCATATGCTAGCACCCTGATTTCAGACTTCCATCCTCCAGAACTTTTGGAGATAAATCCTTACTGTTTAAGAAACCTCGTGTGTGGTATTGTGTTATGGCAGCCTGAGCTGATTCACATGATAGTGAAATTTTATTTAATTTGTGAAAGTCTCTGCTAACCACTGTTTCTTTTTCATGGTAGTAGTAAAATAGTTATTATCACTATAGGAATTAAGAAACTAGAAGTATTTGAAACATGGGTTTGTTTTGTGTTATCTTTAAGTAGGTATCTAAATTTCAAAAAACAAGGTGAAGAAGCTTCTGCAGAGCCATAAAATACAGATACATAAAAGTCATGAAAATATCTTAAAGTTGTAATTCATAAATTATTGCTTAATATGGTTAGGTAAATTTTTAGAAATTCATGATTTCTTTGTGAATGAAGATTAAGAAATATAAAAAAGGAAAATGTACTAGAAAGCTTCACCATGTCTGAGTGATAATAGCTGACATAATTTAAAGGAGGAGAAGATCATTTTGTCTCATGGTTTAAGGGGATTCATTCCATGATCAGCTAGCTCCAAGGCAGAAACATCACAGTGGAAGGTCTTGGTGGAGCAAAGATGCTTAGTTCATTATGACCAAGAAGCCTAGCAGGGGCACATTGGTGGAGAGGAAGTAGTGAAGGACAGAAGGTCACTCCCCTGTGACTCACCCAGGCAGGCCTAGAAGCAGCTCCCAAGCCAAGTGTATCAACACAATATAACTTGCCTACCAAAACACTATGTTTCCCCAAGTGTGAAATTATAGAACTGTTCTTTTTTAAAGACTAGCAATTCCTATTTGCTTTCTTAATGTTAAGATGTGCTTTGTATCCATTCGGAAAGTGAACACATTTAAAAGAGCTTATTTTGGGTTCGGCACCTATAACTGGAATTTTAAAGGTTTTTTTAATCTTGTCCATGAAAGACATGTAAACATTTATTAATCATGATAACTAAAGATACTTTTTTATGCTCTATATCACTTGGTGTGCATTACCTCTTTTGTGAGAGGTTTTATCTTCATTTTGTAAAGGGAAAACAGAGTAAGAAAGGGTAAGTGCCTCTTGTATATTTGCATCTCTAGATTATGGCAGAGCTAAAATTTAAATTGATCCCTATTTTTAACCATTGAATTAAGATGATTTGTGTATTTGGCTAACAAACTCCAGTAATTCTGAGATCTAGTCAAATTAAGACTCAACAGTTTTCTTTTCCCGTGAAAACCACTCCAATATATTTTTGAGAAATACCCAATGCATTCTTTCACAAAAACGTTTGAGCTGCCAGTGTTTTCTTCGTTTCAAATACACACATGGTCTGCCTATGGAATAATCGAGTTCTGCCTACTGCTAAAGAACTCCACAGGCAGAGCATAGATGTGGGTTCTTGATAGAAACAGGACATACTTTAAAAATTTCAATAAGTATTTGAAGCTCTTTTCTTATAATATTTACTGTATAATTAGATTGAATAGTTCATCCTTAACTTCAATAATGCCTGAAGGATTTAATTAAATTTAAAATGTTTACCTAAGTAATAGTCAGAATTTTTATTCAAAACATCTGCTTCTCCATATTTACCTTTTAATATCTGCAGTTCTGTTTGTCAATATTTTCACAAATACAAATCTGCATGCCGGGTCTTTGGTATTGCAATTTCTAAGTAGTAGATTTGTTCATGGGTTCATTGTGTTGACAGAGGTTTTAACATGGATGCCTGCTGTGTTTATTGATCTATTTCTTCATAATTTCATATCAAGCAATCCCACAATTCATGAATGGTCTGTGAGGGAAGAAACACAAACATTATTATCAGCAGGAGACTGAAGTAGCCATACATTTAGAGGCTCCACTAAGGATTTTAGCCTCATTTGTGTTATGTAGAATGATGGTGAAGCACCACAGTGAGAGTTTTAAACAAATCAAAATTAGAGCTTTCTTGTTCTAAAATATAAAGGTTTCTTTAAGGAGTCATTTTGGTATTTGCCTAAGGTTATTTTCCCCTTCCACTTGAATAGGATATGAAATTTTCTAAGTGCAAATTAGGTGGTTAGCCAAGCAGTATTCTGTAATGTTCAGTCTTTGCTCTCAGATGTGCTTTTTCCATTTCATGGTGCTGCTGAGTGTCGGAACTTCCATGCTGTATATTCTGGGCCAGGCAATATTCAGCTATTCTGATGTCACCTCTGCTCTATCTACTGGAATAATGATTTTTACTATGTAAACTCTTTAGTGAAATCATTATTTGTATAATAGCTTTTTAAAAAACTTTTCCCAAAGCTTGGTGCCATAGAGCATTAAAGTTATTTAGTTAAATTGAGAAATCTCACGGAAGAATTAAGATGAAACTAATAAATTAATCCTATGCAGTTGTGCCTAAATATATTCATCCACTGCACTCTTTTGTCATGAAAAATAGAGAACTATTTTGCAATGAAGGATAAACTAGTAGATGAGGGCAGAGAAGTAAGTAATTTTTTAAATAAATCTGGGTCAGGCCAGGGATTAAACTCTGCATTTCTATGGCCTGCCTTGCAAGTGCAAGGACCTGAGTTCAATCACCTGAACCTCCCCAAAAGAAAATCTGGGACACAGAACAGTTCTGAAATACTCAGTTTACTCTGATTTCTGATATCATAGGCAGTGAGCTGTTTCTCATAGATGCCTTTATCTCTCGTCTTTTTAACATTGCATATGTTCGCCCTTCTGTTTAGAGCTCTTTTCTCAATCACGCTGATCTTCTCACATTTTTCAAGATTCCTGACTGTTCCTTTCATATTTCCAGATACACCTTGCAGGAAATAAAAAGCACTCTCTTCTCTGTTTTTCTACTAAGACTTCCATTCTATTTTGTCAATATTTGTCACAAGATAATTATTGGTGTGTGTATATTTCTGTCCATATTAGACTCAAAACTCATTGAAGGCCAATATTATTGATGTTACTTCTGATCATCTTTCCTAAGGAGGGAAAGTCCCAATATTTGGTAATCATTTGACCCAACAAAGTGCTTGGATTTAAGTACTCATATCCAGAGAAGTTAGATAAATCACCTCTTTTGCTACATGAAAATAGGTGATCGATTTTGAGGAGGTTCCTGAGGCAGTGAGAACAAGTATGGGGAGATTGTGTCAGCCAATAAATGAAACAAAACAGAAATGGAAACTGGAGCATAATTATAGGGAGAGAAAGACCTGAAAGAGTATTCTGGTTAACTAATCAGCTAAACTTTGTCAGCCAAACATGGCTCAGAGTTTTGTGGGTAAAAGTCCTTCCCACTGAGCTACATCCTATCACTTTTTGCAATTTATTCTGAGTAAAGGTCTCACTAAGTTTGCAAGACTGATCTCAAACTTGCAATCCTCCTGCCTCACCCTCCTAGAGTGCAGAAATTACAGGCATGTACCACCACCCCTGGTTCAGAGGCATTTTAGAAGTATGTAAATGTTTATCTTTCAACTGACTTTTCTAAAAAATGTCCTGTTATAAAACAAAATATTCTATAATCAAAACTTATTTTGTGTACTGGCTATCCTACTCAAGACATCAGGGGTGCTATAAATAAACACTACATCTGATCTACATCCCCATGCCTAGGTTGTTCACCAGTGATTTTAGGAAATGAAAAGAGATGGCAGGCTATATTTGAGAGAAATTAGGACATGATTTTGCACTATGAATGAATTAAAATCTTAGAAGATATACTGTTAGCAAAACACAGGAAGGAAGAGTCATTAAAGAAGTTGATTTTAACCTACCTTTCTTTTCCCAACGTTGAAAGTTCTTTAAGGGCCAAGGATTTAGCTCCGTGGTACCACACCTGCCTGAGAAGTGCAAGGTCCTGAGTTTGATTCCCTGTACAGAAAAGAAAAAGTTCCAGACATTTCTCAGACAAACAAGTAAAAGCAGCAAATAATTATATGAAAAAATATTCAACATCACTGGTCTTCAAGAGATGCAAAAGAAAACAACACTGAGATTCCACCTCCCCCCAGAAAGAATGGCTGCTATCAAGAAATCAACCAATAGCAAATGCTGACAGATATGTGGGGAGAAAGAAGTCTTTTCCATTGTTAGTGGGAGTGCAGACTGGTGTGGAAATCAATATAGAGTACCTCAATCAACTAGGATTAGAAGTTCCATTTGATTCATCTATCCCTCTGTTGGGTATCTTTCCAAAAGAATTGAAAGAATCATATCACAGCAATATATGTGCACCTATGTTTATAGTGGCACAGTTTGTAATAGATAAAGCTTGGAAACAGCCCAATTGCCCATCAACTGAAGACTGGATAAAGGTGATGCTTTTCTATAAAAAGAAGTACTTACTCACCCATAAAGAATTCATAAAGAATGAGAAACTAGAGTCATTTATAGCTAAATGGATGCATATTGAGGCCATACTCTTAAGTGAAATAAATAGGACATGCTTGAGTAAATACCAAATAGTTTATCTGGTGTGAAAACTAAAAGTGTAAAGTTCAAATTGTATATTAGTAATATGAAATAGGAAGTAACGGGGAAAGGAGTAGGGGAAGTGGGTAAGGTAGGGGAAAGGAAAGAAGGGAAAAGAAAAAATATGAGAAAAGGAAAAAATGGAAACAAAGTCTTTGTGAATAGGGAAGGGTGAAGGGGGTGAAGGGAGGGCAAAGAAATGGGGAAAAATAAGAACCAACATACACCATGTAAAGGTACAAGATCCCAATGATGACTGTATCTGTACTGTCTACCTAAAAAGTACCAATAAACTGAATGAAAAAAGTTCTATAAAAGTAGCAAGGGAGATAAAAGAGACACAAGAGCCTTGAGACACTGTCAACATTATATGCAGCTGAACGACACAGAGGTCTGCAAGTCTTGGGTGCCAAGTGCTTGCCTCAATACCCACAGCAAATCACAGAAAGAACAAGTAAGGACCTCTCTTCTGGCTCCTGTTACAGGCGACCAAGTTGGGACTATAAAAATGTGCCACACTCTGAGTCAGATTTGAGTCTGTTTATTTAAAGCTGATGTCTGACAGAGGCTAGTGCCTGGAAAGATCTCTCGGCCCTGAGAAGCGTTTGATTTCTCCTTTTAAATCATGCTTTCAGTTGGGAAGGGCTCAAGGGCAGAGCAAGAAGAATTTTACAGAGGCAGAACCATGCAAAGTTGGTGGGGGGCAAAGGGATGTTTCACACACTAGATGAGCTATAAAGAAACAGCTTCAATTGTAGCAAGTGTTCTGTCAAACAGGATGTGGGTTTTGCATACTTTGTCCAAGCACAACCACACAGTGGTGGCTCAAGATGGAGTCAGAATGGCTATTGCATTCCCAACTCCTCTAAACATGATGGCAAAGTGTTGATTCAATTAGAGCCTCTTGACTGGACAAGAGATTGTACAAGGGATTTTAATAGGATCTCATATACATCAGTTTAACAAAGGCTAACTGCTGTTTTACAAAGTTGATTATCTAATTAAGAATACAGGGGCCAGGGGCCTGGGATTTAGCTCAGTGCTTTCGGCACCTGCCTTACAAGCTCAAAGACCAGAGTTCAATCAGTGGTTCTGCCTGCCTCACAAGCTCACGGGCCTGAGTTCGCTTCCCCAGTACATTAAAAAAAATACAAGAGCCAATCAAGAGATAAAGCAGGATGAGGGGACCAACAAGTCAGTGATGAGGGTAGTTACCCAAGGCCTCCAAATGAACAGGTTAAGATACCAATTGAACTGGATAAGAGTTTTCATTCATAGCATCTGGTCCCCTGCTATGGGAGGCAATCTTTTCACAGCCTCAACTAGGGCAAAAGTAATCAGTTGGGGACCTACAGCCCTGCTATCCAGATGGATTGAATCCTGGGCAGTTGATAGGAAGGGAGTAACATCTGAGCCTCGGCCGGAGTGAAAGCAATGGTGACCTTTGCTTATGAAGGAGATCTCATTCCAGCAAGAGGCTTGGGCAGCCTGGTATCACCAGAAAAGAGTGAGTAACTTGTTTTGATCCCAAGCTCACTATTCACTCACTCCTGATTGGTCAGTTTTGGACTGCTCCCATGGTCCCCTGGATGGGAATGGTTTGTGATGAAAGCTCTCCCAGAGGAGTTTTAAACATTGACCTCTCACACCAATGTCCACCAGGAAATGGACCCCTTATCCCCCTACTTCATGGGTATTCCACTATTTCTCTAGGCACCTGCCCTTTGGGCTTGTGGGAGTTGGGTCCCGCGGGGTCCCTCTGCTGGTTACTGCCAAGATCTTTGCTTGTCTCTTCCTGACCGTAGGAGGGGCCCAGAGAAAGCCTTTGTGGAGGACTGTTGTTCCCCATCAGATCCAGAAGGATCCTTACTTTCAGACTAGACCAAGTGGACTCTAGAAAATTTGGAGAGTTCCTTTCTCCCCACAACCCTGCCAACATTTGTTATTGTGTGATTTCTTGATAGCAGCCATTCTTTGTGGGGTGAGGTGGAATCTCAGTGTTGTTTTCATCTGCATCTCTCGAATGGAGTGTCTCAGGTGTCTCTGCAGTCCCCTCGGTGTCAAAAGTGAGACTATGGGGCTCTGGAATGTCTTAGGCGGGTTCCACCCCTATAGTTTGCTGCCACAGATGTGAGAGAGCACAGCAAGGCTGGTCCATCCCTCCTGGTGAGCTTCCTGGGGTCTCCAACTGTTTGTTATGAGTGAGCGAGTCGGAACTATAGAAATGGGCCACACTCTGAGTCAGATTTGAGTCCGTTTATTTTAAAGCTAGTGCCTGGAAGGATCTCGGCCCTGAGAAGCTGTTTGATTTCTCCTTTTAAATCATGCTTTCATTTGGGAAGGGATCAAGGGGAGAACAAGTGCAATTTTACAGAAGCAGAATGATGCAAGGTTAGTGGAGGGCAAAGGGAAGTTTTACACACTAGGTAAACTACAAAAAAACAACTTGCAACTGCAACAAGTGTTCTGCCAAGCAGGATGTGGGTTTTGGGTGCTTAGTCCAAGCACAAGCACACAATGGTGAAGGAGGTGGGTTGGCTATCACACTCCTTTCTGTCTTTATAAAGAAGAAAAAATACATTTTAATTATTTGTTTTAATATATTTTCTTTCTCTTTCAATGAAATGAAAATCTTTCCATGGCCTAATGTAGTTTTGAAGGAGGCAGCACGATTTAAGAAAAGACAGTGAGTGTCATATTTTTGGATTCCCCGTGCCAATATTTTCTCACCTTTACTAAATACATTTAGTGTGAGTAACATAATGATAACATACAAAACCACTATAGGGCCAAGGACACTGTAGATGCTCAGTAGTCTTTCATTTTTCCTCCTCTGCCCTTTCTTCCTTGGAACAAGAAGTTATCAGCACATCACACTGAAATAAAAAGAAGCAGGAGAAAATTATGTGTAATATATCAAAGGATAAATGTTAGTAGATACAAGATGAGTGGGGGTGAAAGGAAAGCATCAGGCCTAGACGATAACCTTTCTCAGTTTTGCCTTACGGACACCCTTCAAATAGCTTTTTTTTTTTTTTTTTTTTTTTTTTTTTTTTTTTGCCTCATAGCCAGCTACAGCGCAGCAAATAGAAGCCTGACCGAGAATAAAGCCTCAGTGACTTTCTAGTCTCTGTTTAAGACAGTGGAGATGTTTCCATATGGTTAAATAGCTTAAAGCTTGGGTAATGTGAATGAATGTTTAGTCTGTGTAAAATAGGACTGACAACTTCTTTTCACTTGATCAAGAAATAGCAGATATTTTTCAACTGCTGTATCACTCACTTTAAAAAAATAAATTCAAGCATTTTAAAATAAAATTGATTGTTTGTTTTGTATGGGGCTTATAAAAGTTCCCTGGATCTGTAAATGCTTATGCCTATAATTTATTACATCTTTGAGAAAAATATGTATGTGCAGATAATTATGCCAGCAAACAGTGTATCTTATTATGATTGAAGTAGTTTCAACCATGTATTTTTTCTTTTAGCAGTAGAAAGCAAAAGACTCGTTTTTCCAGAAATTTAGAATTAACTAGAAAAATCTGTTTTGCGCATATGCTACCACAATTATTTGTGTATTTTGGCAGCTGGAATTGGTCTAGTATTTGCATTATTTTTAATAGCTACACTCAGCACTGTGTTGATAATTTGCACTAAGATGGTTTTTCTGGGATGAGTCAGATGTTTTCAGTGGTATGTTTTTAGATAGCCAAAAAGATCATGCATCTGTTTCACAATTTATATGAAAGGTCCAGGTGCACATATATTTGTCTGTGCAAACTTTTCCCATGGTTTTCAAGAGACAAAATTCTTAATTCCTACCAGATTGATTTCAACATAGCATTTTTGCCTTATTAATTGGTAAACAGTTATAAAGACACTTGTGTTTTATTCTTAGCATTTTATTGTTAGCTCTAGGAAAAGAGGAGGACACAAAAGCACAAGCAGGAGTTATGTGTATTATACCTTTTGATGGCCTAATGGTCATTAAATTTTGTTTGCAATTAAATTAAAATTTTATCTTTAATGAATTGATATGCCAGTAGTGCCAGATCAAATATAGTAAACTGTTTCTTCCTCTGTGCTGTGCTATGAAATACAATAATTGTAACTTTTATTCAGCTAAGACTTTATATAGCTAGCAGAACATTTTATATGCATTTTATTTGAACCTCCCTTCTCCTGTAAACTTGATTATGCAGACAGTAATTTTCTTTCCATTTTACATGCAAGGAATCAGATGCTTTGAAGTGTAAAGCAACAGAGAATAGCGGAAGAGCTGCACTTGGTACCAGGAGCCTTGCATTCCGAGGCCCTGCCTTCCTTCTTTCTCCAAGTTGGTGAAGCCTATTCATGACGCTACACTGCCAAACATTTAATCTTCCTGTTTGCAAGAAAGCCGTCCCACCAAAGGCCTGCATTGATGATTTTGCAGTGAAATATAATAAAGCCAGTCAAACTTTCCAACTTACTGGTGAATTTCCCAACTCAGCCAATACCAAATCCATTGGCTGAGTTCATTCACACAGAGAAATCACCCATTTGTTCAACAGGATCCTGTAATAGGTATTAAGGATGATAGAGATAAGTAAGCCTGAGATTTAGTGGGGCTTTTGCTTTATTGATATATTTCTGGGGGAGAATTAAATTGCTCAGTTGTGATCACTGAGAACAGGTCAGCCAGAATTTTTCAGGAAAACTGCTATATAGTTACATGTGGATGGGCATCGCGTGGACTTTACCAGGCTTTTGCTCTCCTTGTTGCTGTTTTCTGAATGGTTATGATGTGGCTACTTATAGTGGATTTTGGCTGTGGCTTGGCAATATATACACAGTAGCATTCCTTCCCATTTGAGAAATTTTCTTTGTCATAGATACATACATGCTTTTTTTGAATTCTGTTTAATTTTTTCGTGTCAGTTGATTTGCTTATTTATTTTCAACTTTTGCTCTTTTGAGGAATTAAGTCTATTTAATGGGGATGGGGGCAAGTGTGAATCTATGATATAATTTCATAATTTCTAATGATCCATATAACTGATACCATGCTATATATTTCTTCATGGGACCTTTCAATATAACATTTCCTTTACAGTCTCAAATCTTGTATCCTTTACACAGTATTTCTGCCACCCAGTCTCACATGCCATATTGTCTTAAATACCATATACATTTAAAGAAAATTATTGTTTCAGGTGAATGGTGCTATTCCAGTATCCAAGTCTAAATTATTAGGAGTGCTGATAGTTATGACAACTGAAGATGATTATTTTTGAATGGAAATTTTAAAGGAACACCCAAGCTCATTGTGGATTATCTTTATAAAGTTGTTTGCTATTTTTTTTCACACTAAAGATAGTTGGAAAAGCAACACACCTGCAAGTTTGCATAGTACTTGGAAAACAGTAAGCTCTTAAAAACCTAAGTTTGGAATAAAATACTTTTTTTTTTTTTTTTTTT
>NW_022900924.1:35638723-35672886 GCF_012274545.1 Fukomys damarensis
TTTTTTTTTTTTTTTGGTACCAGGGATTGAACTCCGATCCTTGTGCTTGTCAGGCAGGCACCACAACCACTGAGCTAAATCCCCCATCCAGAATAAAATACATTTCAGTGTCTTACAGTAGAAAAATAGCAAACTAAAGCTTATTACATTTCGTAAGCATAAAGCAATACACATTTCGTATTCCGAATGTAGGAAAAAGAGAAGGGAATCAGATGGTTGGAGGAGGAGGGAAAAAGGGAAATGAGGTGAAAACAAAAGAAATTAATGTGTGTTGTGCACAGTTCCCCCATAAGGAATGTAAACATTATGTACTACACATGTGTACTGATATTAAGTAATTAAGAATACATTACAATATTCTAGAAGCAAATTTCAAGAGCATTTGATTCTTATATCATGTGTAAATGGTCATGTATATTTTGATTATCTTGAGAGATTATACAGGATGCCATTACATTCAAATTCTTCTGTGTTAGTCTTAAGTAGATAATGATTCATATTTTAGAAGGGTTTGAATTTCTGAAATTGCATTTTTCAATAACTACCTTCTAAATTGATAATCACGTACATCATGTATTTTTTAAAACCCCATTACAGTTTTCTTTTTTTTTTTTTTTAATTGGAGAAAGCTATATATCTGGGGTAAATGGTCTTTCTATATATGTGTCTTTAATTTATTTTTGACCTCCTTATATAGACATGTTGAAAAGTTTTATATGACTTCAAGGTTATTTATTACATAAAATACATCTACTATTTAAGAACTTCAAACATTTAATGTGTGGTAATAAGAAAATATATCTTCTGTAATGACCTTGATTACACAGAAAATATTGGAAGATAATTTTTAAAGAAAGGGATTTTTAATTCAATATGTTCTGAAAAACATCCTCATGTTTTTTTTTTCTGTTTTATAAAATGTGATGAATGCAGGAGGGGGTAGTAAATTGGGAATAGAGAGAGAGAGTCATATAGTTTAAAATATTTTAAATATCCATTTCAACCATTCAAATAAAATGCCTTTCTGTAAAAGATGATGGGTTAAATGAAAATTTTCATTTTAAATTTAACCAATGTTTAAATGCTGAGGGAGGTCCTTGTTATGTGATTGTAATAATGCCGGCAGGTTACTCAGTCATTTTTCTGTAATTCAAATTCTGAAGTGATTATTCAGGCTTCGGTGATCTCACGGATAGATTATTGCCACTTGTCTTTGATGGATAGATGATCTGATGCAGTTGAGTTTAAGCTTATGAAATTTAAAACAATGTATGATTTTAGTCTCTTGTTTTTCCTTTCTATAGTTACCTGTAAATAGCTAAGTAGTAAGTAGACAATCCAAAGTCATTTGGAAATATTTACCACAGATAGCATATCACAAACAACACATTTTTATGCCATATTCACTAATGGCTTTTAAATAAGGAAAGATATGACCTCAATTCTGTTCGTCTGTCTGCACTATTGAGCAAAATTTCTAAGGCTTGGCATGACAAGCACACTTGAAATAAACATCATTTAAATATTCAATTCAGAAATTGCTCACACAGCTATCTACTAATTAGTCATTTATTGATGTAATTAGTTGAATATAAAGCTAATTTGGTTCAAAGGAAAAATATTTCAGTTCAGAATGAAGACAGTGTAAAACCTGAGTTAGAGACTGATTTCACTTAGGATAACGAATCATCGTCTTCAAGGAAATATTGCTATTGAGAGAAACATGAAATATGCTTCTATCCTGATATTTCTTCCTGCCCCAGACTCTGGAAGGCAGAACTGCTTTGAAGAAATGTGGGTCCTTTTTATGCTGCTTCTTAAATCTTAAAAATCATATTAACTTAATCATAATTTTTTGACTCTTAAATTTCCTTATTTGTAGAATGAAGGCTTACAGGATATAATGGCCAGAATTAAATAATTTAAGTCAAATAAAATACAAAGCAATAGTATTAGCAGCTGTCATTTACTGGCCTTTTTGCAAAGTGTCAGTTGCTCCATTAAACTTTAGACACATTATATCTGCAAAGCTTTAAAAAGGTACTAGTGCTCAGTTTACAGATAAATAGAATGTGGTTTAGAGTTTACCAAATTGGCCCAAGATAACCCAGTAATAGAAATAACCTCCATTTTAAGTTTGACCAATTCCAGAGCTCAGATTTTTTAAAATTGAGTTTATTGTTACATTTTAGGTATACAGTACAGTTACATTGATCATTGGAATCTTGCACCTTTACATGACAGGTCTTGGTTCTCATTTTTTCCCTTTATCTCTGCCCTCCCTTTACCCCCTCCTCCCCTCCCTATTTACAAACACTTGTTTTCGTTTTCTCATATTTTTTCTTTTCCCTTATTACCCTTCCCCTACCCATCCCACCTTCCCTACACCTTTAGCACTTTCTTCCCATTTCACAATGTCAGCTATCTCATTAGGATCTTATGTATTATTACAGTTTATTCACACCAGAGAAACTATTTGGTATTTATACATGTGTGACTTATTTATTTCACTTAGGAGTATATCCTCAACATGTATCCATTTTCCTATGAATGACTCTAATTTCTCATTCTTTATGGCTGAGTAGTATTCCATTTATAGAAAAACCACATCTTCTTTATCCAGTTTCCACCTGATGGGCAAATGGGCTGTTTCCAAGTTTAGCTATTATAAACTGTGTCACTATAAACATAGGTGTGCATATTTCACTGTGATATGATTCTTTTAATTCTTTTGGAAAGATACCCAGCAGTGGGATGGCTGGTTCAAATGGAATCTCTAGTCCCAGCTGTCTGAGGTATCTCCATATTGATTTCCATAGTGGTTGCACCAGTCTGCACTCCCACCAACAGTGGAGAAGGGTTCCTTTCTCTCAACAACCCCACCAACATTTGTTATTGGTTAATTTCTTAATAGCAGCCATTCTTTTTGGGGTGAGGTGGAATCTCAGTGTTGTTTTCATCTGCATCTCTCAGATATTTTAAAATATCTGTTACCTTATTGCTATCTGAAACAGAACTTGATTTTAAAACAGTTGATTCAATTGAATTAACTCCTTCCCCTTTCACCCGGACTACTGCTAGGTCAATGCTAACTATTTAGGGAAAGAAAGGAGTTGAAATTAATTTTTTTGAATTCCAAGAAGTTCTAAATCAGACTTTGGGTCCTATCATAGGTGACATTCTTCAGGATATGAATGCAATGCCCCAGAGTCCTTTAGCAATTTGTAGCATCATCTCCTAGAAAATTAAAACTTACTCTTCAGAAAATGATGTTGATGAGTATTATTCATGTGATAAAAACTAATAACTTTAATATTTGTGATAACAGTGGAATTCAAAAATCTTAATGCTCTTACATTAAAAATAAAGCCATAAAGAAATTTTTAAAGTATACTTTCTTAATAGTTGAGATATATCCATACAATATGTAATTTAAAGTATTGTATATATATTTACATTGTAGTATTTAAATCTTCTTGTTCCAAGAGTTTGATTGAAAATAACTGAATTAAGAATAGCCCTAATTTCACGCGAGATTTAGCAATGGACAACTGTTTTTTTCCTAGTTCTGTTTTGAATATTTTAATCTACTTTTGAACCTATTGTGAACTAATGTATAAAAAGTTAGAATAATCTTATTTATTTATTTATTTATTTATGTAGTATTTAAATCTTCTTGTTCCAAGAGTTTGATTGAAAATAACTGAATTAAGAATAGCCCTAATTTCACGCGAGATTTAGCAATGGACAACTGTTTTTTTCCTAGTTCTGTTTTGAATATTTTAATCTACTTTTGAACCTATTGTGAACTAATGTATAAAAAGTTAGAATAATCTTATTTATTTATTTATTTATTTATTTATTTATTTATTTATTGGGTACCCGGGATCGAATGCAGGACCTTGCACTTGTGAGATAGGCACGCTGCCACTGAGCTAAACAAACCCCTGGCCCAAAAATAGCCTAATTTTATTGAATTGAATGTTCAGGTGTTCAGCATTGATCTATAGATTTGACTGCACCGTATAAATGTTTAAGTTTCTAATTCTGTTTGAAAAAATATTAGGAATGTAATAGTTAATGCAATGTAAATCTTAGGATTTTATACAGTGAAGCAGATTAGTAAGAGTGAAAAATATTGAAGTAGCATTTGAGGACCAGAGATTTAGCTCAGTGGCACTGCGCCTGCCTCACAATCACAAGTTAAGTAGCATGTGAACTCATTTTTTGCTATAGCAGAGAAAGTTCAGTGAATTTGCAAAGTAGCCAGTATTTATGAGATAGAAAATGAAAATCACCCATAAAATGATACATATTGATGAAAGTTATAGGGTGAAAATAACTTGAAATTGAATTTTTAAAGGTCTGTATGTCAATCTTCTTGTTTTTTTCTTCTTGGAAAACTAAAACAAGTGAAAAGAAAATTAAAGCCCCCAATAGTGCTAGACATAATATTCTAGAGATATTTGGGAACTAAAGTAGTCAATCAGTTTTTCTTTTTTTGTTATGAAGAAAATGAGTAAACTTTGGCTGAGAAAGAAGAAATAGATAATAGTTTTAAAGAAGAGATGGGCCTTGAAATGTTCCATTCCAGACTGTTTTCTGAAAGGTTTCATAGAAATACAGAGGTGATTACTGCCAGAGCTAGGACTATCTACTACCCATCTCTTTCCACTATTTACTATTCTTATCAAAGTGAAGATCAAATACCATTATTTACTTAGTTGTTTTATCCTAAAAAGAAATAACAAGTGATAATTACTTAATTATTCTGAGTAAATGTATCACAGTTGCTGATCATTCATTCAATTCTGTTTTGGGCAGAGCGTTTTGTTTTGGTGTGTCTCCGCCCACACCCCCACCTGTACTGAGGCTCTAACTCAGAAACTTGTGCTTGTAAGGCAGGTGAGGTGCCACTGAGCTAAATTCCCCCGCCCTTCGTTCAATTCAGTTTTGAACTAGGCAACCTTTGTATACCGGGTGTGTAATTACTCTTTATGAATTTTAGGAAAAAAAGCAAACAAGATGCATATCACACTGCTGTTAATGCTGTCAATTTTCAAAGATGAATTTATAGGTATATTGATCATTAATAAAAGTGGCTGCCCATAGGACAGTAATATCAATGATTAAACAAAGGTAGAAGTGGTAGACTTCTTTTTTTTTTCTTTCTTTTTTTGATACCAGGGATTGAACTCAGGTCCTTGCACTTGCAAGGCAGGCCCCCGAACAGCTGAGCTAAATTCCCAGCCCAGGGAAATTATTTCTGTGGAGAACTCGTCCCACGTTTTATTTATTTATTTATTTTTTGGTACCAGGGATTGAACTCGGGTCCTTGCGCTTGCAAGGCAGGCCACCGAACCGCTGAGATAAATCCCCGGCTCTAGACTTCCTCTAGTGTAAGTTTTATGACTAGAAACATCAGGGAGAAATTTATTTGTATGTTGAAAGATAATTTAAAGGAATAGCAACAAAATTTGTATGAGGAACTTGGAAGTTATCTATGTACAAATTATTGTCTACCTGTCTTTGTTTTTGCCTGTTTCTTTGACAGCATGGAAATAATACAAGAAAAATTTAATGGCCAGGAAATTTAAAGCCAGCCGAGTGATTTAATTTGGAGTGAATAGAATACATACACACACATAGAGCATGCTCATTTATAAACCTAGCAAATCAACTTAAAGATATTAGATATTACACCAAATGAAAAGTTTATTCAAATAATGGCAGCAAGGAATATTTTTGTGAAGTACTGGAATTTAGAGTCTTATGGAAAATCCAGTAAGGAGAAGCCTCATTATCAGCACAGAGAGAAAATGCTTAGGTTTTTCTTTTGAGGGTCATATCAGTAATAGGCAAATTTTTTCCTCTGGCATATTCTTTTCCACCTCTCCACCTCTGTCCTCAATTCCCTGCAGTGGGTCTGTGTTAGCAGACAATTCCCTGCAGTTCTGGGATTTTTGGAAACTTGCTGTTTTTAATGCACATGCTGAAAAGGTGGAGTAGTAGTGTTATAACACCTAACCTATTTGTATTTTTCTGTGTTGACTACAATGTTGCTTAAGTTTCAGATCCTTTATAGTAAATCCTTGTTATTTATTTTGGAATACAGAATTTAGAGCAGTTTTTTAGATAACACAGATGTTTACATTATTTGCTAAATTCTGTTTTCTTTTTTTCACAATATGATAACATGAAAAATTGTTTGCATCATTTTCTGTCACTTGAATTTTTATGCCATGCAATACCTGCCTGGCGAGAAGAATGTGATGTTCTCACCTAACAACGTGATAGTGACAAAAGTAATGAGAGGAGAGAAAGAGAGCCCTTTGGTACTGTTCAGCAGACTAGGAGTAAGTTACTGTCCTTGCTCGAATAGTACTCAGATGCAGAACCTTCAGAAGAGGAAGCTTACTTTCACTATGGGGTCTATCTCAGGATCGTGAGATAAATAACTCTGGACAGTTTTAATGGTTTTGGTATTTGGTCCACAAACTCTTCAACTATTAATGTATTTCAGAAGCAGCTGTAGAGGAAAGAATATTTTACTCAACCTGGGGAATGCCTCTTTATAGAATCCTTTAAAAAAAATCTAATTCTGATGTCATTATTCAAAGCTTTCATTCTTTGTTAACTGTATGTGGTTGATTTTGGTTTCCAGAAAATGGTCCTTCTGTCATCCTTTGATGTGGTTTTTGGCCTGTGAGGCATTAGGGTTATGATATGGCCTTTCAGGAACAATCATTTTAACGTGTCCTTATGGCTGCTAGCATTTTTAGACTTCACCTTGTTTCTCACTGGATCCTTAAGGATTATTGCTTTCTTCAAATTATTGCTTAGACCAGTGATGGTGAACCTTTTGGAGCTTTCAGTGATACAAACAACAACCCTGGCCCACATGCCATAAATTTGGCACTACTGGCCTAGACTTTCATGAGATAGGAGTCAGAAATGAATTAAATAATTGGGGTAGGCAAAGTTGTCTGGTGTGCGTATTATGTATCAACCAGTAAAACTATGAGTTTAATATTTTATTTTCCAGGCAACATTAAAGGCAACCTGCTGCAAAATAGCCATGAAAAGGACCTAGACAATAACCTGCATGTATTTTATAGTCATGATTTATTTCTAACATTATATTTATTTAAATACCAGTGAATCTTCTCCTCAGGGGCAGATTTAAAGTTCTCTTTTTAAATCATTTATTTAATAAATATTTATTGAGTGCCTAACTTGGAATAGGCATTATTCAAAGTACTTGGCCCGTATCAAGGAACAAAACTGAAAGAAATTCATAACGTTTGGGATCTTATATTTTAACAGGATAACAAAATAAAATATGGACTACTGATACACTGAGATTTCTTTACTCTCTAGGTCTTTGGCAGAACTTTCACGGACAGCTTTGCATTTTGTTCATGACACAACTCTGAATTGTGTGATGTAAAACCTCTGCAGTCTTGGGTGGAAACCTTCACAAATTTGTGCAGTTCAGGTTTTGACTCAGGCCCACCTGGCTACTTGAGATCAGATAGGCCTGAATTTCCTCAAAGTACTTGCAACTCATGGAAGATTTGACTACAATTAAACACAAACAATTGATTTAATAACATACAGTAGAGAAACCATCAACTTTTTCAACTTTTCTCATATGCTTTTGGGAAACAATGGTCAAGCTGTTAGCAAGACCAATTTTCCTATCTAGCATGAGAGTCTTCTAGTAAACTTTATCAAACTTCCTTCATACCTAATGGAGTATCTAAAACTGAATCATAATGACCTTTATTTACAAAAATATCCTTTTGTAGACCATATCACTGGGTTCTAATTTTCAAGTTCTGCACTTGATCTTAGGAAAAAGGCGGAGAAGTGATAATTTTCAAATTGTGAATAAAATTTCTTGTTGCCCATCATATACCACTGTGCTGCAGTGCCCAAATTTTACATGCTATCTAGGATACAGATGCTTGCTAATCTCAATCTGCTGATGTAATATTCAGTGATAGCTTATGCTCTGCCTAGAAGAATATGGTAGAAGAATTGACCAGGCCGGCCTGACCACAGTTTGTCACATTTATTCACAAGAGACCAGGTCTGACACTGGGGTATGACAACAAATATTCATTTGTAGAGTTTTCCTTAGAGCATTTCTATTTCTGTTTTTGAATCATCTATATAGACTCAGAAAAATTATTCTAGTATTTCCTATATTTTTATTTTTCTATGAAGTAGGGATATCATTTTTCCACTGAGATTAAAATAGAAAGTTTTTTTCCACTCTGGTCATAATTTTAAAATTCCTAACTATAATCTGGGACAATTATAGTTCAATAGAAATATAAACAATATTTAATATATCAACAGAAATATAAAAATAATGAAGCCTATTAAAAACTGCATGTTGAACATACCATATCTATAATGCTTTAAACCAGATGTGTTTCAGAAATCTACTATTTTATATTTTGGACTTTTCAGTTAAAGTACTCAATTGGTTGTCTACACAAATATTACAAAACTCAGAAAACTCCCAAATCTGAAGCACTGTGATCTCACTTTAGATAAGAGGCACTCAACTGTTTTACCTCAGTTGTAGTCTGCTTTGATACAGGTTAAGTAACAGTCCTAGGGAAAGCAAATACCTAAAGAAGTTGGTGGAGGTGGAAAAAAGGAAGTTTCAGAATACATAGTTAAACATTCTGGCAAGTTACTGTTTATTTACTTTAGAGTTAGCAGTTTCACTGTGCCTTCTTAAAATTGGAAGATGATAAATTTTTTTGGAGAGGTAGTGATTTTGTTGGCAGTACATTGAGTGGGGAAATCAGATAACTTATTTTATAAAAAAACATAATTAAATAATACAATAAATATATAACATGGCATTTAGCAGAGAGAGTAGGACAAGTTAGTGGTTAAGAAAATGAACTTTTGAATAAGAACTGGTTTTATCTCTGCTAGTTATTCATAATGGGATTGGGCATTTAACGTCAACCCTAGCCCCTATTCTTTAATTAATGAAATGGAAATTTTAGCACCTCATCTAGGGATGTTTTGTGCATTATGTCAGAAAATGTAAAGCGTTTCAACTAGTACTTTATCCATATTAAGTTGTCTGTAAGTTGTTGCTATTACCATTATTTTATAGTTTTAAGATACAGTTTGGGTTTAAAAAATAATCCTGTTTTTCTCATAGAACAAAGTAAATAGAGTTCCACGTTTATTTTTATAAGACAAGAATAACTAGAGAACATGATGAATAATTTCAAAAAAATTTGCAAATCAACCAAAAAAGATTTGGTTTCTCTTTTTTTGTGGGGGTTACTAGGGATCAAACTGGGGCCCTTGCACTTGTGAGGCAAGTGGCAGAAACACTGAGCTAATTCCCCAGCCCAAGGTTTGGTTTCTGTAATGGAAAGAGTTATTTCCTAGTTCTCTTAAAAATTCTCTTATGTATATATTTACTTGAAGCATTTGCTTTATTAGCATATGATTGAACTTTTCAGTCTTTGGTTATTATATTGCCATTTTTGTTTATAATTTTTCTAGTATATTTTTGAACAATCTTTTATATTTTAAATTAAATGAAAATAGCATTCAAATAAATAATATGCTTTTAACTTCATTAATTTCTGCATAGGTTATTTTTTAAATTTCAGGTTGAATGGCTAAATTTGGTTTAATTTATAATTATTTTAAAATAAAGGCAAGTAAAGATATGAAATAATTTCTATCAGGTTGAATGGCTAAATTTGGTTTAATTTATAATTATTTTAAAATAAATGCAAGTAAAGATATGAAATAATTTCTATCCCCTGTTTAGTTCCTTGAATACAAAAGAAAATGTTTCAATTGTAATTTTAAAAAATATTTTATGTTTTCAGTGGTTCCATTGTTTGGTTACCATAGTTTTTTTACTATCATCATTGATACTTGTTGACATGTATTTTTAAATTAATTATGCTTCGTTCAGAAAGTATAAACTGTAAAATTGTTCAGACAGTTTTTTTTTTGCTTGTTTTTCATTGGTGTGATGAGGACTAAATCTGAGACATGTTTTAATATTTTGGTGAAAAACATTTCTGCTTGTTTTGTTTGAATGATGGCACAAGTCATATTCTTATTAAAACACATGATCAAACATTGTTCCAGGTAAGGGATATATAGAGACAAAATAAATAATTTTTTTCTTGAAAAGCTCATTGATTTGTATTTCTCCTAGAGATATTTTAGTTTTTAATCATCATGTAATAACTAATGTATATATACATATATGAAATTCTAATCTATCCAAAAATTAAGAAGTACATCAGTATGTTAATTTTAACTGTTCTCTTGAAATCTTCAATCTCTCATTTTCAATATTTTATTGTCTTTGAGCTGGGATGCTACTTACCATTCTCAACTAACTGACTTAAAGTATGCAAATTTGTATAAAAAAACTTTCAAGAATAATTTATTAGTGCATTAGAGAGAAATAGAAGTGTATTACCCCCAGATTTCATTGCAAGTTTTCTTTGGTATGTTTGTGGATTCACATTGAGTAGAGATGTTAATTAGCATGTGGATTTTTTAAATTGTCTATAATAGGAAGCTAATTGTTGTTTTCCTTAAAGAATGAATTTAAAGGAAATGTGATTTGAAAAGTGCAGTGTTGTTAATCGCACTGATTCAAGCAGCAAAGACTATTGATTGAGCAAAATAAGCAGTTTTGATTGTTTTACTTCAGGCTTCATTCTGAGATACTGGAATTAAATGGTGGTAATAACCACTTAATGCATGCTAATTTTGACTTAAGACTGAACATACATTTCAGGATTAATTCATTAAATTTATGTAATCTAAATTCTGCATTCTGGTGTTGGTAGGTACAGGTGGATGCATAATGATATAGTATGGTAAAATGAAGTTAAGAAAAGAAGAGATGAGGGCTGGGGATTTTGCTCAGTGGTTCTGCCACCTGCTTTGCAAACACAAGATCCCAAGTTCAATCCCTTTTACAAAAAAACAAAACAAAACAAACAAACAAACAAACAAAAAATGAACACAAGAGATGAACACTTGAAAACAATTTTTGGCCTGAGTATGTTCTACTGAAATAAAGCACTAAAGGGTAATCTGTAATCTGTCAGAGGATTGTATAAAATCAGACATTAGAATGTTTTGTACTATAGAGAATAATTCTAAAAGGAGTTAGAATTTAAAAATAAGGCATGGGTGTAAGTCTGAATGATGACTCATTTATATATTTGTGGGGAAATATATGGAATAGCCCTAGGAGAACAGATTGATAGAATATCCATAAATCTGGGGGTGCTGTGAAAATATAATTCCAAAACTCTGGAAGTTGTGTGGTCCTAATGTGAAAATGGTCATGCAGAAAGTTAGAAAAGCAAGGGGGAGAAGTCAGAGACTGAGGAGAAAGAAAGACTGAACCATAGAATTCAGCTGTGAAATAGAGAAATAGAAATTCTTGGAGAAATCCAAAGTGGTGTGGCCATTTAAAGGGTACGAGATAGAAAGTACTGTTCAGTAAAGACTGTGTTTCATAGAGTAACAGAAGCTTCCTTCCTTTTATTAGATAATTTATGTGGTACATGTAAATTCCAAATTCATCATCACATGAGAGGCAAAGTACTGTCAGAGAAAGGCAAAGGAATCATCTACACATGAATTCTGAAAGCACAGGGATTGAGTCTTCCATCTGAGGCACTCTGGAAGATTAGTCATGCTTAGTCACTTCCTCATTGTTGGGACAAATCCCCAACACCAACGACTTAATGGAGAAGAGGTTGATTTGAGCTTATATTTTCAGTCTGTGACCAGCTGGCCCCCAGGTAAGGAGGCCTGGTGGAAGGGGCTGGTGGCAGAAAGTTGCTCACATCGTGGAGGTAGGAAGCAGACAGAAAATGGAAAAACCGTGGAGGAAGATCTACTCTTCCAAGTCTGTCTCCACTGGTGACTTGTTTCTTCAGACCAGAACCCACCACCTAACAAAAAGTCAGATATATTACCCTTCAGTTCAACCACCTTCCAAAGGCATCACCATCTATGAACACAGGAGGTCTTTGGTGGGGTATTCTTGATCCAAACCATAAGAACTCAGATGACAGATTCCCCATTGCATTAAGTAGGTGTGTTTATTTTGAATACTCCAACAATGATCTTCCCTTTTCAAGGCCCTAGTTCCTGAAGAAACAGAGACTGGGAGGAGAGTGGAATGTGTAATTGGTAAATATCTTGTAATAAAATGAATTTGAAATTCCCACCTCATCAGTTGGCATTGGCGCAGTATCCCTGAATTTCTATGATTGCCTCGTGAGGCACGTGTCTTCAATAATCCTTTTTTCATTGGGCTCACACTTGAGTTCTTCATGAGCTCTTCTAAACTATACACTTTTCTCTATTCCTTCCCATCAGTGCCCAATGCTATCCATCTAGCCTAGAGTTCCTTGCTTTAGGCCTGCACGTGACCCTTTCTTATGGAATTATAGCCATCAGAAGCAACACTTTCTGTGTACCTATGTGATTCAGCAGAAGCTCATGTACTCCTCCTATGACAAATGGGAAAGTAGGCCTTGACTAAAGTGTACTATCTCTCTCTAATCCTCTTTCTCTGCTTCTTAGGTACGGTATTCTCAGATGCAGGTCTGCTGGTTAGCTTCCCAAATACACAGTTAAGTAGAGAATAAAATGCCTGATTTTTCTGAGGGCAATCCATGTCACCAATCTCACAGAACTATCTTCTTACTCTATTGTTGATTTTGAGAAGAACTAACAGTCTTTATCCTGAACATATACTTACCACAAGGCAGAAAAAGGTTTGAAGAACCTGTTTCTCCATAGATTCTACAGAAATGATGTGATGGTTGTCGGTTGTAGATTCAGTTTTGTATCCTTTCAGTAAACATGTGTTCTTTTCCCTGATCTTGGCGGCTCATAACCATTTTGTTTAAATGAGGAGTATTTAGCACTTTTGACAATTCATCTTCAAAAGGAAGAGTTTTATGGCAGGGGATTTAGCTTAGGGGTGCACGCACCTGCCTTGCAAGCACAAGATCCTGAGTTAGGAAGAGTTTCATATAAAATTAGATTGCAATTTTCTATAGCTTCATTTGCCATTGAATCTGGACACTCTTGATATCCTAATCAAAATACACAAACCTAAATAACACATGGCTCCTCTTATATAAGAAACTCAAATTAAAAAATGAAGATTAAAGGTAGATAATAGACAAAGAGGAGATGGATCTTTTGAGAAAGAAAGGGGACCAAGAGATGGAGAGAGCAGGGAGGGAGAATAGAGTAAGTGGATGAAAGAAAAGGATTAAGATGTGTGTGTGTGTGTGTGTGTGTGTGTGTGTGTGTGTGTGTGTGTGTGTGTCTGTGTGTGAGTATACCGACTTTGTACAAGGAATAAAATCATTATATATTGTAAACATATACTAAGAAAAATAAAAAACTGAAAAATAAGAAAAACAATAGAAACCCAAAACTTCCTAAATAATGAGTAAACATCTGCTCTCAGAATTCTTAGCCTTCCACGTTGTCCAACCTTGGGGTAAAACCCTAGAATAGAATTTAAATTTAACTGAATGATTTTACAAATCTGGTTTCAATTTTCCCAATTGGAAGAGTTAAACTGCTCTATACACGAGAAGTGACAGCTGTCAGTAAAAGGATAAATGCCCTCCCACAGTCACCTAGTGCTACGATTAGGAGAATAATCTGTTTACAAAACAAGAAAGTATATTTCAGTTGCTTTAAAAAATTTGAGATAATTCATGTAATATGCAATTCACATTCTCAAAGTATGTATTTCCATAACTTTTTAAATATTCATTAAGTTTTGTTACCATTACCATAACCTGATTTTACATTTCTCTTACCCCCATCATATCATACATCCATTAGCAGTTATTCTTCATTTCTGCATAACCACCAATACTGGCAGCCACTTATGTACTTTCTGTCTAAATATTTATCTCTTCTGAGCGTTTCATGAAAGTGTTATAAAGCAACATATGATCTTCTGACTGGCTTGGTTCACAAAAGGTTTCCAAGGTTTATTCACATATAGCATGTATCAGTCGTTTGTTAATTAAGTGTTGAATAATATTATAAATAAAATGTAAAAGACTTCTGTGGCAAGTTGGTTTTCATTTTCTTTAAAGAAAGATGGAATTTAGCACTCAAAAGGTTTGCTGGCAAAGCTGTGGCAAAGATCTTTTTAAAGAAAGGGAGGGGATAGGATTGTGTAACAGGTATGCCAGGCCACATTGCGGATCTCCCAATGGGTTCTGGTAGAGCAAAGACTGTCATTAGAGGAACCCTCCAGGCAGGACATGGTGGGACTTTTGTGCCACTGCCTTGCTTAGTCATTGGATAGGGACAGTCGTGAGAATAAGGTGACTTCATCTGGAAATCTGAAGCAAAACCAAATAGAGCTTACAGTTGTTAAGTATGATATTTCTTGCAGCTGGACAATAATTCTTTCCTTAGAGGACAGTATGAAGGCTATATTCCTGTAGTTAGCCTAGTTAAAACAAATACCTATTAAGAATAACTTTGGCTATGTGGGCATGCACACTGTGGCTGCCTAGTTGACAATATGCTTTCATTGCAAATTCATTTCTTGTCTTCACTCCTTTAGCAGGTCCTTGAAAGCCAAGTCTCTCACCTCCTGCTTTGAGCCAGTATTCTTCAAATACAAATCTTTACACATGTTGGGGTTCAATAAATGTTGTTGATTGACAGGTCCGGTCAATCAAGACAAACTTTTCTCCTTTGAACATGTAATATTTCTTTCTTGGAGCTCAATAAGGCATTGTATTCCTCCCACTTTTGTAACTCTGTGCTAAGAAGTACTGCAGAAATGCAAAGTGCATTTGAAAATTGGCTCAAGGCTGTCATGTCATTTTTTCAAGGGTTATACAGTCAGTTTCAGCAATAAAAGCCATCCTTTTATACAATGTCTGCTACCCACAACATGCCGACAAACCACACCCCACAGTGAATGGGGCTGTTTAGGTCACAGGCTTTAAAGACTTGCATCTTTGTTAATTCCACAGCTCCATAGCTCTAGAGTCACTTATTGAAATAGTCTTATGAAGGGCCAGAGATTTAGCTCAGTGTGCCTCCTGCTTCACAAGCGCAAGGACCCGAGTTCGATCCCTGGTACCAAAAAAGGCCGGGGATTTAGCTCAGTGGTTCTGCTGCCTGCCTCACAAGCACAAAGACCTGAGTTCAAACTCCAGTACCAAAAAAAAAAAAAAAGAAAGAAAGAAAGAAAATACTCTTATGAATAACATTAAACAACATTAAACTATGTGCTCTACTCTGTCCCCAGGTCCCTAAAACCTTTCTAAATTCCATATACCTTCTTGTGAACTGGAAATCTAGAATGTACCCCCTAAGCTATGAAATTTGCCACTCAAAAATTACATATTCATATTTTGGGAACTTACAATGACACATTATAACTGGCAGGTTATCTAATCTCCAGGCACATACAGGTATTACTTTTCATTTTACTTACTGAAGATGGAAGAGTTTTCTCTCACATCTATGATGGGTCTTTATGTACTTCTTATGAATCATGGTGGCAGTATGATAGAATTAAGAAATTCCACTTATTCCAGTATGAATGAAATCATTGCTTACTTTGCACAATAAACCTGGATCATTGTTTGCACATGATATACATGGTTTAAAACAGTTCATTTCAGGGCTGGGATTTAGCTCCATGGTACTGCCGCCTGCCTTGCAAGTGCAAGGTCCTGAGTTTAATCGCCCCGGTACCAAATGAACAAACAAACCCATGCAGTTCATTTCAGAGTGTTCAGCAAACTGAAAGAGCATTTAAAATAATATTTTAAAATTTCTTTGGGGTAAAACAATGGAAACATCTTTGGAAAAAAATGAAAAGCTAAAAATCATGAAAAAATTAATGAACCAAAATTTTGCTTTATACATTATGCTTTTAATCACAACAACAATAAAATAACTGTGTGCATTTTTCAACTATCATAATCTTTTGAAAGACCAGAATAGAGTCAAATTGCTCTATTTAATGTATCTTTAATGCTTTGGACACCTGCACGCAAACTACATACTGTCTTTGTAAAGAAGCCCTATTTGTGTAACATACATTAACGTAGCAGAGTGTTTTGCATAAGATGTACATATAGATTATAGTTTACTTTAACTAACATGTAGGTACTGTGTAAAAAAGAAGCATGAGACAACTCCCGCCTTCGAGTATCTTCCTTCCTATATTCTGAGACAAGGAAGGGGTAGAAATTATGGATATGATTGGATTTCAAGACACTAAATATTAAAGGGTTTGAAATATATTAAAATAATAAATTATAATTGGATCCTGTTACTAATTTTAACATATATTTAAATTTGTTATAGATCATGAAAATTTATGTATTTTTTATTAGAGGCTGTTTTATAATCATTACTTAAAAGATCATCATCTGTCCGAGGCCGAAAAAAAAGTACACTTCTTGAAGATGATGAAAGTCAAATACACTTAGCAATAATCTAAAATAGATCAGAGGAATTAGTAAGTGCCTATTGTGGAAAAACAATGACTGGGCTGGCTGTAAAACTGCACTATTCTTTCTGTCTTTCTGAGTGGTTTGATTTCCTGAATGACTGAAAGTTAAAGAAATTATAAAATGTAGTGAACATAATTTCAGTGCTCAGAACCAGCTCTTTTCTACATACACGTTGGTCTATCCATTGCAAGTTGATCCTCTCCTTTCCACATATGCACACACATACATACCATCCTCCATCTTCACTGTTCAGTAGTCCTCATCATGGGTTCTCTTCTCAAACATTTGCAGGTAACTATAAGAAAAGTTAAACTGGCCTTATTTAGAAGATAACCCTTCAAGGTATCTTCCCGAAAGAGTTAAAATTATCATATTACAGGGATGCAGGTGTACCATACTCATGTTTATAGCAGTATGATTTATCACAGATAGATCTTATAAACAACATATACGCCCATCAACAAACAAATGGATAAAGAAAATGTGGCATTTGTAGACAATGGAGTACTACTCTGACGTGAAGAAAGATAAACTTGAGGAATTTCTAGGTAAATGGATGCAACTTGAGAACATAATGTTAAGTGAAATAAGTAAGACACAAAGCTTATATATTTTTGTTATGTGAGAAACTCAAAGTGTATGCAAATGGGGAGCAAAATGGAAGATAGATAGGAAGTGGAGAGTAGTTTCGAATCTTCCACGAATTGCTTATTTAATTATTTCAAAAATATTATATATATATATATGTGTGTGTGTGTGCTAATTTATTTCATTTATATTACTAGTTTCTATTAGTTCATTGAAAAGTAAGTTTTCTGATGATCTGTTTCTTCTTTTGAAGAGAGAATCTTTTGATTTCTAAGTAACTGCTCCAAAGATAATGATACACAATAAATGAACTATTGTTGTCTTTCAAGCAGCCCCATTTGGGAGCCCCATTTCAGCTTTATCTGTTTTGCCCCAAATCATCTGGGCTCCTGCCCTGTCTAGGTGGATGTGTTAGAGAGCATGTGGAAGTAGAGTTTGTTCTCTAGGCAAGCCATGGAATTCTTGTGTTGGGTATGGAGGGCTTTCAGGGTATTGGTCTTTTACAAAATGATCCTACCTGTTTTTCATGTACAAGCTGAGTTGAAGACCATTGTGATATTACTTTCTTGGATCGGAGGAGTGGTATACTTCACTAGATATATTAAATAGACCATATGTAGTAATTTGAAGCTTAGACTGTGTTAGTAATTTGCAAAGAAAGAAAATTATCAAATAAAAAATTCACAAAATCTATTTGAAAGATTACTATATGCACATTATATATGCTATGCTATTTAATCTTTACACTAAAGAAACATTTTCTATTACTATCTTTTTTTTTTTTTTAACCAGGTGTCAGGAATTGAACTCAGAACCTTGCACTTGTCAGGCAGGCACGGTGCCCTTGAGCTATATACCCAAACCTACCATCCTGGGTTTTTGACTTTCATCTCTTTGTTATATTGCTCTCTCACTGTTTTCACATCCTATAGCCTCACTCTGCTTCTTTACTCTGGTGTATTTACTTCATATAATTTTATTTTTTAAAACTTAAGTACCTAGTTTACTTTTTTATTACATTTCCCTTCTCTAGAATGTAGAATCCATGAATTTGCTCACTGTAATTTGCCAGAGATCTAGATTAATGGTTCCACAACCGGAACTCAATTTATTTTTTTTCTGAGTAAATGTCTACTCATCTAACATTACCCTTAACCTACTATTGCCTCTTTTCTGTTTCTTTCTGTTCTGATTAGAAAATGTTAGAACTTAAATTGAAGTCAAAATTTTAGTGCCCTAAAAGCAAAACAAAACAAAACTCTGTATTCTTACAGCTATTGTCACTTAGTCTGAATGAATTTGGCCTATAAGGATGATTTTAGGGAAAATAAATGCATGATAAAATTTCTTCCTCATTTAAAAAATCCAATCACATTTATATTAGTAGCTTCACATTCCTAACAGGGGAATTATGATAACTATATGTTTAGTAACTACACAGTGGTAAAGCACCCTTTTTAAACCCCCAAGGGAAAAAAAAGAGTTCTAAAATGTATACAATTACTATCTTAAGTGTTTTTATTTGTAGAACACACAAAGAAAATACCTATCCACATTCACAAAGGTATTATTGGGATTAATTATTGAATATTTACAAAGCAATCACAATGAAGGGGGACTACATTTCCTTCATTATTTCAAAGAGGAAAAGCCAAATCATGTATTTATAGTTATTTACTTATTTATCTTGATTGTTCAGAGTACTTGCTATTTGTATAATTATTATCCTAAACCCTATACTAAATAATACTCTTTTTACTTCTGTACATTGGCAGGTATAACAGCACTTTGCATTTTGTTTCCATTCCACAAAGTGGAAGCAACCAGTAAATGCATAATATATTAATGCTTCTTTCCAAAGGTAACTTATTTAAGCTAATTTACAGGTTGTCTTAGTCCTTTTGTTGTTTTTCCTTTGTCAAAGTGATAGACTTTATTTTGTCCTCTGAATGTGATTTTATAAAACGATGCAGGCTATTTCTATTCAAATAGGTGTGGATTGGATGCCATCGGTTCTGTGACTATCATACATGACTTTGTATTGCTACATTTCAATTAATGAGCATTAAAATGTCAGCTGTGAGAATGAGACACAGACTACAATCCTGCTGGTTTTCTGCTATATTTATGTATATATGTTGGCATATGCTATTTCAAATCTTTGACCTTACAACTAAGTGCTTCTGTTTTTGTTTGTTTGTTTGTTTGTTTTTTGGTACCGGAGGTTGAACTCAGGACCTAGTGCCCTTAGGCTTAAGAGGCAGGTGGTGGAACCACTGAGCTAAATTCCCAACCCATTGCTTTTGATTTTTAAGTAAGGTACAAATTTGAATTTTGGTTTTAAAATTTGTCAAAATACTCTATTTCTCTATTCCTGTTTTATTACCTCTCTACCAGTGTGTTTTCAATAGAATGTAGCAGGGTATTCTCAGTTTATAGACTTTTTTTCATAATTTAATACATATTACACAGCCAGTGATTGTTTAAAAGCAGAAGGATTACATGGTTAGCTGTGGTATTTTTATACCAACTTCTAGTTAAGTAGTTGGCACCAAAAGTCAAGGATATAACTAGGAACTATGTTTAAATTAGCATTAAGCTGGCATCTGGTTATTTTTGCATAAGCCCTTCCTTAGCAAAAAGTGTTATCAAAAAAGTGAAGTGATGCTTTTCATTTGTATTCAAAGAGTAGGATTAGTGTGGCCTATATCTCCTTCCCAGGGTTATCCTTGTCCCTCCCTCAAAGGCTAGAATCTTAGTTTGTTTGCTTGTTTGTTTGCTCTATGGTCTAGGAAATATTTTTGCTATTAATAGATTAAAAATTTAGCGAATAATAAGATGCACTGACTAAGGAAGATCAGATATAAAACTGAATTATGAAGTTATTTAAATGTCAGATCTTTTGCAGTTGTGGAAGATAAAAAGTTTGTTTGAAGATTAAAGGGCTATGCCCCGCTATAATAATAAAAATGAAGAGAACATCACTGAGTTTTCCTCTTTACATCTATAAAATGTAAAAAGTAGCTTCTCTGATTTCTTATGCAAATATGGACATTTTGAAATGAACCAAAATATTAGCTACTCATATCATTGTGATTGTTAAATCACGTAGACATGAGATAAAAATCTTTAAGGGTTAAAATTGTATTTGAATTCATCAGACATGAACAATTAGTCAGAATTTTTATTTCTTTCTAAAAAATGACAAAATATTTCACAAGTCAGTGAAACATTTAACGTGTAATGAAAACACAATGCCCAAGATTGCATACATGCATCTTATTTTATTTGTATTTCTAGATGTTGCAAAACTAAATTGTTAGATCTCTTCATTGTTTTGACAGGAGTTGTGCTGAAAAGTAACTTAATATTTCTTTTTTTCTCTCATTGAGTTTATTCGTACATTTTCAGTATACAGTACAGTACAGTTACATTCATCATTGGGGTCTTGTACCTATACATGACAGGTCTTGGTTCTCATTATTCCCCCTTATTCCTGCCCTTCCTTCACCCCTCCTCCCTTCCCTATTTACAAATACTTTATTTCCTTTTTTTTCATTTTCATCTTATGTACAATTATAGTTTTTCACACCAGAGAAATGATTCGGTATTTACACATGTGTGACTTATTTATTTCACTTGGGAGTATATCCTCAATATGCACCCATTTTCTATGAATGAGTCTAATTTCTCATACTTTATGGCTGAGTAGTATTCCATTTTAAAGAAAGACCACATCTTCTTAATCCAGTTTCCAACTGATGGGCAAATGGGCTGTTTCCACGTTTTAGCTATTACAAACTGTGCCACTATAAACATTGTTGTGCATATATCACTGTGGTATGATTCTTTTAATTATTTTGGAAAGATACCCCAGCAGAGGGATGGCTGGTTCAAATGGAACCTCTAGTCCCAGTTCTTTGAGGTATCTCCATATTGATTTCCATAGTGGTTGCACCAGTCTGCACTCCCACCAACAATGGAGAAGGGTTCCTTTCTCCCCACAACCCCACCAACATTTGTTATTGTTTGATTTCTTGATTGCAGCTATTCTTTGTGGGGTGAGATGGAATCTCAGTGTTGTTTTCATCTTCATCTCTCAAATTACAAGTGACGTGGAACATTTTTTCATATATTTACTTGATGCTTTTACTTCTTTGTCTGAGAAATATCTGTTCATTTCAGATGCACATTTTTAAACTAGGTCTTTATATTTGGGGGGGCTGATTTTTTAAATTTCTTTATATATTCTAGATAATAGTCCTTTGTCTGAAGAGCAGCTGGTAAAATTTTTCCCACATTGTAGGTTGTCTTTTAGTTCTGTTGATGGTCTCTTTTGCCATGCAGAAGCTTTTTAATAAGATGAGATCCCAGTTGTTGATTCTTTCTGTTAGTTCCCATGATACGGAGGATTTGTTCATAAAGTCTTTTCCTATGCCATTGTCCTCAAGAGTTCTGCCTAGCTTTTCTTCCATCAAATTTAGTGACTCTTTTTTAAAATTTATATCTTTAATCCACTTGGATTTTAGCTTAGTGCATGGTGAAAGATAGGGGTCTAATTTTAATCTTTGGCAGGTTGATATCCAGTTTTTCCAAAACCATTTATTAAAGAAGCTATCTTTCCACCAGTGAGGATGGTTGGCTCCTTTGTCAAAGATGAGATAGCTGAGTACTCTGGAGTTGTTTCTGTATCTTCCAATCTATTCCACTGATTCTCAGGTCGTTTTCTTTGCCAGTACCATGCTGGTTTTATCACAGTGGCTTTGTAGTATAGTTTCAAATTGGGAATTGTTATACCTGCTGCCATGTCTCTGTTCCTAGGATGGCTTTTGCTATTCTAGTTCTCTTCTGGTGCCAAGTGAATTTTTGGATTATTTTTTCTAGTTCTATGAAATATAGTGTTGGAATTTCAATTAGCATTGGATTGAATCTGTATATCAGCATTGGTGGTATGGTCATTTTCACTATGTTGATATTTCCTGCCCATGAGGAGGGGATATCTTTCCATTTTCTTATATCCTCTTCAATCTCTTTTTTCAGAGTGCTGTAGTTTTCAGTGTAGAGGAGTTTTGCTTCTTTCATTAATTGATTCCTAGATACTTCATTTCTTTGGATGCTATTATGAAAGGAATTGTTTCAAGAATTTCTCAGTGAGTGTCTTATTTGTGTACAAGAAGTCTATTGATTTTTGAGTGTTGACCTTGTATCCAGCTACTCTGCTGAAAGTGTTAGTTAACACAGGCTTTGCCAGAAATGTGTTTTGCTTTGTTGAGTTCAAGGTTTACTAAAGATTATTCAATTTCTTATGCTTCACTTTAAAGTAGTTCAGTAGAAGAAGGAAATGTATTACCATATGCATGTAGATAAATATTTACATTGTATTTACAAATAAATAAAGACACTATATAGGCCCAGGAGTATAGCTCACTTGTGCTACCACCTGTCTCACAAGCACAAGGTCCTGAGTTCAATTCCTGGTACAAAAAAACAAAACAAAACAAAAAACAAAAAACAGAAAACACCACCACCAACAACAACTACAGCAACAACAAAATCCCCCCAAAAACACTATGTATTTAATGACATGTTCTGTGATGCATTATTTTTTCCATTTGACTTGTTTCTTTATTGTGAACTTATTTATATTTATGTGAAACCATACCAACCACTTCTATAATAAAGTGTTCTCTGTGTTGAATAAAATTTTGAATTTTAAAAAGTTAGGTAAAATAAATACACATTTAAATATGACCCTTTAATGGTGCTTTAATGAATGTATTTGTCTATAAAATTCCTACTGCATTATGTGAAGATGAATCTTTGTTGTAAAACTCAGCTCAACTCAGCCTATGACTGCCTTCATCTTTTATTTAATAGTCCACAAGTCATATTTGCATAAAACTCACACATAATCTGATTACTTTATAATATGCACCCCAATAGCTGGCAAGTGCTGGATAGAATGAAATAATCATTTTTTAATAAATGTGTGAAAGATATGAAATGAAATTTAGAAGTTATAGAAGAGTGTAGTTTTAAGGGAAAGCAAGCATCAAAATAAAGTTATCAAGCATTTAAGCAAATGTTGGAAGTTAGAGCATAACACATCTCAAAGAATATTTTTTATCAATTAAAATGTGATAAATTATTTGTGTTCAAATAGAGGTTTCTCTATTCCAAAATAATAATGGGGGAATAATTTCTAGCTCTAAATTTTAAAATTGTTAATGTTTTTTGTGAGATGAACCTTATTGTCTGTATACCTTATTAATGCAATACTTGACAGTTAATGTTTCTTGACTCATTGCCTTATTTAGTTCTTCTGCTATCTGTAGCCCCTTTTATAGCATATCCACAAATGTAGCATGGAATAAGACATTTTATACATTCTACATTTGTATATACACACACTCATATATTTATGTTATATATTATATGATATTTTATATTTGTGTTTAGTAATGTGCTCTGAACTCTAAATTTTAAAAAATATTGTAAATTTCAAAGCATTTGAAGAATTCCAGATGACTATGTACTATAAAATACAATGTATCATCATATCCTTTAAAAGTAAACATTGTATGTATAATTATGATACAGCACATAGCACATAAAGGATAATATCTAAAATGCAAACAAAAATAAAAGTCTGCAAAGAATGAGGGGATTTATAGATTTATAAAGCATTGTAAATTTGTGACTACATGGTGGAGGAATTGAACTGAATAGCAAAACCATCTTTTTCTCATTGGAATGCAAGATATAGACAGAGGGTAAGCTAGCTCTCTTCTCTTGTCCATTAATCTAATGCATTAATTTGCAGGACCTTATGACAACCAAATTATTTTCTGATGTTTTCTAAGTCTTGAGTATATTAGTACATTAATATACCTGTCAGTAGTTATCTTTCAATCTCTTTCAACTGCTAAACTGATCTAGAAAATTGGTAGTTGTTCCTTCAGTAAAGAATAGTTGAACTAAAAACATAGCACAGGCATAATCCACTTGAAGATTTAATAATCATTAAATGTTAAAGTTTAAGCAACACCAGGAAGAATTTCCTGAAGATTTTTATGAGCAAAAGTATCATAATTATGCTTCCTCAAAGAGGCAGAAGAAAAGTCACACAAACTAGAAACATTGCCTTGGCAAACAGATATGTGACATTAGAAGCAAACTACTAAAGTGCATAAACAAAAAGGTGATCACTATAAAGAATTAGATAAGTTATGTTGGAAAATCAGAAAATATTAAATAATTTAAAACAAGTTTGTGATTTCTCGGCTCAAATAATTTAGAAATAGCTCCTAAACAAAATCACAGAGAAGAATTTTCAGACAAATATAGTTGTGAATCTATGTTTTATCTCTGAGATAGGAATTAACTATATTTTTCAAGTCTAGATTTCTTAAATAGAAGAGAAAAAATTAATGATAAACAGAAAATCTGAGTTTTTAATATGTTGCACATAAGCTGAAACTTCATGTCCTTTTTAGTAACTTTTATATAACTCTTACTGGAGTATTTATTTGTCTCCAACAGAATCGGAAAAGAAATACATTTATTTGGTTAATAACCAACTCAGCAGTTGAGAATCACCTTTACAGTGTTTGGGATTTGAAGTTAAAGGTGTGGGTAATAAGTACTTATGAATAAATATCCTTGATGCTTTCCAGATAAGATGCAAAATGAGGATCAAAGTTTTTTGCTATATTCATTGATCATGAGCCTAAGTTTAGGATCTTCCTTTAATATCCTGTGGGTCAGGAATTACAGATCCTATGAGACTTCATTGAGCTTGATAAATGTCCATAGAATTTGGACTCCGTTAGGTCCAGTGAAATATGACATATATACTGTATTTGACTAAAGAAGGAACTAAGATAGAAATTTATATGTAAAAATCAGGACCTAAAAAGTAATATTAAAATCAATATGGGGAAAAAGGGGTAAGATAAAGAATTTTAATTTATAGTTTTCCTGAAAAAATATACATCCTTCTTAATTGTGTCTCCTTTTTTACTATCTTGCATAAAGGTAAGAGAAAGGGCATACAAAAGATTATTTGTTTTTCTTTTTTCTAAAATTAAGGTGATATTTTGAGTTCTTTATATATTGTAGATAAGAGCCCTTTGTCTCAGGAGCAGCTGGCAAAAATTTTTTCCCACATTGTAGGTTGTCTTTTAGTACTGTTGATGGTTTCTTTTGCCATGTGGAAGCTTTTTAATAACATGAGATCCCCATTGATTCTTTGTGCTACTTCCCATGCTTCTGTGTTTTTGTTCATAAAGTCTTTTCTTATGCCACTGTCTTCAAGAGTTCTGCCTAACTTATCTTCCAGCAAGTTTAGTGTTTCTGTTTTAATATTTAAATTTTTAATCCATTTGGATTTTAGTTTAGTGCATGGTGAAAGGTAAGGGTCTAGTTTTAATCTTTGGCAGGTTGAAACCCAGTTTTTCTAACATTTGCTAAAGAGATTGTCTTGCCTCCAGTGAGAATGGTCAGCTCCTTTGTGAAAGATGAGATAGCTGAGTACATCTGGAGTTGTTTTTGTATTTTCCAGTCTGTTCCACTGATCCTCAGGTCTGGTTCTTTGCCAGTGCCATGCTGTTTTTATCACAATGGCTTTGTAGTATAGTTTCAAATTGGGAATTGTTATAGCAGGACAGTCGTAATAGCTAAAACTTAGAAACAGCCCATTTGCCCATCAGTTGGAAACTGGATAAAGAAGATGCAGTTTTTCTATAAAATGGAATACTATTCAGCCATAAAGAATGAGAAATTTGAGCCAGGCATGGTGGCGCACTTCTGTAATCCCAGCACTTGGGAGGCTGAGGCAGGAGGATCACTGTGAGTTCAAGACCAGCCTGGGCTACATAGTGAGTTCCAGGTCAGTCTCAACTACCTAGTGAGACCCTGTCTCAAAAAAAAAAAAAAAAAAAAGACTGAGCTATTTCATTCATTCATAGGAAAATGGATACATATTGAGGATATACTCCTAAGTGAAATAAATAAATCATACACATGTAAATACTGAATAGTTTCTGTGGTGTGAAAAACTATAATTGTATATAATATCCTAATGGTATAATTGACAATGTGAAATAGGAAGAAAAGTGTTAAAGGTGTAGGGAAAGTGGAGGGTAGGGGAAAGGAAATAAGGGAAAAGAAAAATATGAGAAAATAAACAATGAAAATAAAGTGTAAATGGGGAGCGGGGGGGATGGAGGGAGGGCAGGGACAAGGGGAAAAAATGAGAACAAAGACCTATCATGTAAAGGTACAAGATCCCAATATGAATGTAACTATATTCTATACCTAAAATGTACCAATAAACTCAATACAAATGAAAATATGGGATAACTTTTTATATACAAGAAAAAATTCTATATCATTTATGTAAACATTTTATATGAAAGTATATTTTGACCTAAATTATCCAGTAGCTCCTATAGTTTTCTATTCATTTATTTTGGGCTTAAATTATCCTTTAATTATTTTTTTTCTCATTGAGTTTATTGGTACATTTTAGGTATACACTAGTTACTTTCATCATTGGAATCTTGTACCTTTACATGCCACATCTGGTTTTCCTTTTTTCCCCCTTGTCCCTGCCCTCAATTCACCCCTCCTCCCTTCCCTATTTACAAACACTTTATTTCCATTTTTTCATCGTCTCATATTTTTTCTTTTCCCTTATTTCCTTTCCCCTACCCTGCCCAGTTCCCCTACACCTTTAGCCCTTTTCTTTCCATTTCACATTGTCAATTGTACCATTAGGATCTTATGTACAGTTATAGTTTTTCACACTAAAGAAACTATTCAGTATTTACACATGTGTGACTTATTTATTTCACTTAGGAGTATATCCTCAATATGCATCCATTTTCCTATGAATGACTCTAATCTCATTTTTTTATGGCTGAGTAGTACTGCATTTTATAGAATAAACACATTGTTTAAGTGAATAAATTAACATTGTTCTTGACTGCATAAATGTCCGTGGTGGTTCTGTAGTAGCAGCAATTATTTACTGTTGTAGAAGCTTATAGTTCAAAATATTTGTTGGAGAATAATCATAGTGGTGTTCACATAGTTTGAGATGAAGAATTAGCTATCATGTATTTTGTCAGATGCAATGTAATCAGACTAAATTATTGAGTTTTTAGAGTCATCTGGTAAGTGGGGAAGAATAAGCATCATTGTCCCCAGGTTGTAGATTAGGAAACTGAGATTAAAGTGATTAGAAACCCTGATATAGTCAAAAGATCATAAGTGAAAAATCTTAAAATTCAGTGTGAGTGCTCCGAATCTAAAGTGCAGATGCAATCATTTATTAGGAATGTGCTTGTATAGTTTAGTGTTTCAGCCTGTATAATTTGAAATTTTATTAGCTCACATACTTGCATTTTATGCAGTGCTACTACTTTAATTGAATGAGAATCTATCTCTTAACATCAGCATTTTTACTACCCTACTTTTTCCATGAATATCATCATAGTCAGCCCTTGATACATTCAGCTTCTGTTTCTGGTTAACAAAATCATACCCAGAAGTTGCACAGTAAAGTGGAAAACTTTGACAGCCCCATTGGCTAGGACGCACAGTAGTTAGCACAGGTTCTGGTTCTTCCCCACACAATGCAGTCATCTGTGTCAAGCTGAAGCAGGAGGATAATGGCCACCCCACTTGTATCACAGATGGCATTCAGTGGATGAAAATTTTAATTTGCATTAATTTTTTGCTTTGTTTTTCCCCTGTACATATATTTCTTTTGTAATTTGCTTGTTTGACCTGCAGCTATGCTAATGGCCTCAGCAAGTGTTTCTTGCAAATTTGTACTTTGCAAGTTACATGTGATTTGTTCAAATACTAGAAGTAGAATTGAGCAGAACAAGCTTGAGTATAAATACATCTTTCATTGTTTTGTTTCACTGTGAATTTGTTTGTATTTTGGGCTTTATTTGATGGGTTTTTTTTAATGGAATCTAGGAAATTACTGAGATTTAAAAGATCTGCCTAAAAATACTTTCTGTTTAAAATAAATCACTAAGGGGAGTTGCTTTTCTATGTAGCCTTAAAGTTAAAAAGAATAATTTGTTTGTGATATTATTTTCATTGTTTACATGACATGTATATATTTAAAATATGTAGTGGCACAGTAGAATACATCTCTAATATAAAAACCAAGTTAAGCTACTATGTGGTTTTTCACAAAGGCATAGGATGTTAAATTTTTCTATTAAGGTTACCAGACTGGAATTTTTATATTGGTACATTATCTTAAATAAATATTATGCCATACATGAAATTTGCAGTGGTCTTAGAATTATGGAGATTTGTCAGTTACAAATTAATAATATAATATTTGAAATTCTTAGGTATTAAAAGCATCTTAAAATTCCAACATACAAATATCATTAACTGAGAGCAAATTCACTATGAAGAGTTAAAATTTATGAAATAACAAAGCAGAATAAGAATTTATTCTTCATAAGATGTAAATTGTAGTCCAGCAAGTCATGAAAGAGTCCTCTCTGTGTGTAATAATGTATTTCCTTACCCCATGTTATATGGCTTTTAGTCTGGATGCTAATAGTGAAATGATGCAAAGAGGAAAAAGAAGGCAGAGCACTAAGTCTACTTCTTACTGGAATTTAAAGTAGAAGCCACAGAATTTAGAATAGTCTATTTATGAAAGTATTTGAGGTTGAGATTTTACTTATTATGTATTGCATACAGAGGTGATAAAACTCAGTAGGGCAACTATGTTTATTAGCAGTCGTGGTAAAGTAGACTGAACATTACAAAATTTTCATGCTCCCAAGAAGTAGACAGTACTTTTTTTTTTTTTTTTTTTTTTTTTTTTTTTTTTTTTTTTTTTTTTTTTTTTTTTTTTTTTTTTTTTTTTGGTGTTGGGGATTGAACTCGGGACCTTGTGCTTGCCAGGCAGGCGGAGTATAGACACTACTTTTAATACTTTTATTACTGTACATTTTTACTTGTTGGGTTATTTTACTTAAAGAGGAAACATCTGTGATTGTTTGATGGAATATGTGAAAAAGGATTTATTTTAGGGAACACTTTTACAACCAAATTTCTAAAATCATATTTATTGTTTTAAAAAGTAAAAAGTAATACCCTATACATTTGCAGTGATAGTATGCATGTGGATATACTTATCTATGTTTATGTAATTTATCTAAACATTGACACTTTCAGCTTGTTTATTATGAAATACACAGTCCAAAAATAATGTATGCACACTTCAGGGAAAAAAAAAATTGTTCAGATATTTTAACACTAAATTTATTAAGACATCAAGAGATTAGTACAATTTACCTTTTGTCCCTAAAATTACAAGAGTTACTCAGTGGTGGCCATTATCTTACAAGTATTTATGAGTACTGCTGCGTAGGTAGCCTCGGTCATTGAAATTGCTGAACATGCACCTTCGGTTTCTTCTGTAAGGTCTGGCAGTGTAGTGGGTTTTCTGCTATGAGTACCTAACACTAGGGTAACACTATTTGTTGAAAAAGTATCATACTCTTTATCTTTTCTGAAGTGTCTATACGTTTTTTGGTGGAATTTGGCATTTTGTAAATTATATCTGTCAGTAAAATTTAGCGCACATATTTGTGTTGGTCTTTTCGCTTAAATGTTAATCATTATATAACCTATCATGTTTGTCTTAATGAAACATGTACCTAATTTTGAGCAGCATAATAAGGAAATATTTTGTGGATGAATAAATTTTACAAACTTGATGAAATGTTTATCATAAATCTGAAGCATTTATTTATTTATTTATGTTGGTACCGGCGATCATACTCTGGACCTTGCGCTTGTGAGGCGGGCGTCGCCACTGAGCTAAATCCCCCTGGCTGAAGCAGTTTTTAAATATATATGCAGACTCCTTCTACACTGGAAGTATCCTGGGCTATAGTTTTTTTTTTTTTTTTTGGTTGTTAGAGCACAGTAGCAGTAGTTTCTACTAAAAATGAACATTTTACTTTATAGAAAAGCATAAAAAAAATCTTAAAATGAAATATCTCTATCTTGTTTAGGATACAGCCTAAAATACTATGGCAAGAACCTACAGTGCTATTTTATTGGAAACACAGTATGTTCAGATTTTACCAGTGTCACTTTGCAACAGTCCAGTAAAAAGCTTTGATGAACACTGACCTTTATAAAGTGACCAAATGCTTACAAAACTGCCAGGAATTTTCTGACATTTCTGACAAGCCTTTGTGTGTGTGTGTGCCAGGGACTGAACTCAGGATCGTGTGCCTGCAAGGCAGGTGCCACTGAGTTACATCCCCCGCCCTGTCAAGCCTTTTTAATAAGTTGGTTTATACATTTTTTTCACTGAATCATCTTTAAGAAGCTGGCGTCATACATAACATACAAAAGAACCACTGTAAAATAGATGGATGTTTTTATTTTCTAATAATTGCGTTATTGTATGTGGATAGTATTTAGGTACTATTTAAGTTAATTTTCATTTCCTGACCCTCAATAATAACTTTATAGAATCCTTTATTTTCCTGAATTGCATTTTTATAAGTCCATCAGTACATGTGCTACTATTAACAAGATAATGTAACTATCCCCATAAAGTTGCTACACTTCACACTTCTTAAAAGTAGAATTAAATAAATACGATTTAGGCATTTTATAAGTGAATTACAAACATACCTCACCTTATTTTAGATCAGATATCTCCACCCCAGTATACTGCATTTTAACCAGATATATTTTTGGTTATGAAGTTTAATAAAAATGTGAATTAGTGTGTGCCGAGAAAAAATGCTGAAGACCAGGAAAATTTTAGTATATATCTTTTGTTAATTTTTATGCATGGAATTCTACAATTTTGTGTTCTGTAAACCATCATAAGAAATGGTTAAGGGACATTTCATGAAGTGGAAGCAAAAGATTCTGAGTTTGTATAGGTCTCAGAGCTCTCAAGAAGACAGAAGTTCATATAAGACTTCCTAACGGGTACTTCCAACACTTCCCTTACAACTTTAATCTTGGCTCTCTTTGGTGTCTTGATTTAGTTTAGGTGGGAATTTTGTTTCAAAATAAGCATTATTATGATAAAAAGTATTTTATTTCTGACAAACAAGTGAAAGATACTTATTTTGCTATAATCTAGTGACATACTTTTCTTCTTTTGTCTACAGGTTGACCTAATAATAATGTCCAATTTGGTTCCAACTATTAGTTTTCTTTAGCATATATTCTAGAAAGAAACTAATTTTTGTGATTCTTTTGCAAGTTTTCCAGCATCTGTGGGTTTACCTCTTTAGGGAAAAAAATGGTCATCCTATCAAGAACGTAGTTTAGATGAGGTATTAGGTTTCTACAGCTACCATAACTACTTCAGGTTTGGCGACTTACTAACAGTAATTTGTTTCCTCAAAATTATGTAATTAGAAACCTAAAGACTTATCCTTCAACAAATAATCTAAGATAGGGATTCGAATGAGATCTCTGGCAAGTATATTAATTTATCAATGTCTTCCTTATGGTAGACCCAGAAGCAAATTTTGAAGTCTAATGCAGATATGTCATATTTCCAGACTCTTGTTTTTAACTTCTATTTGTTAAATTCTTCCTGACTTGTCTTATTCAAACTTCTTTTATTTCCTCATGTCTTGGACAGTTCATTGCTTACATTTAATGATATATGTTATTATGACAGGTAATTTCTGAGCCCAGCCTACCACTGAGGCTACATTGGTGTGTCTAAGCCACAAGCCTCATAGCATTAATGACTTGGCAGCAAATTTTATGTTGGACTATGCCAGGATTCTTCATATTTTGAAGAAAACCATCATGGACAACGCAAAATGTAGTGGTATCACTTTATTCCATGTTTGTTTGTCACTAGGTGTTTTACAAGGTGTTTCTTTGGTGGAAGTGGTACAGTTGAATATAGCAAACATATCCAAAAGAAAGGGAATGAATTTAGTGACTAGATAAGGAGACTAACGAAATGACAAAATTACCCACAATTTTAATAACGTCCTCAGATTATTGTTAAATTTTTTATTTTGTTATGGGGTAATTACCAAAATACACCTGCAAGTGCTTCGTAAATTACATATAATCGTGTGATTCTTATTTAAAAAAGAAACTGTAAAGCAAAAATTCAAAGAAGTACATAGAAGTAAAATTAGAAACAAATACTTTCCAAAAGAGGATTAAAATATTTGTTATCATCCTCCATAAACTAATGCATTTGGGGCTTTCATTTTATAAGTGTAGCCCTTAGCATCTTAGAAACCTTCAACTTACCAGTTTACCTCTTGTCAGTCAGCATTTAAGAATTATTTCCTATCTCTCAAGCATGTTTATCTTCTAAAAATTCAATTATCTGAAAACTTTTTCTGATTGTGTATAGCTTGCTGGAAATAATAAAAACCATCTTCACATAGTATTTATACAGTAACTTTATTCCACAAAAAATACATGATTGCACTTTGCTCTTCAAAATGCAACCTCTTATGTTTCATTCATGTGACAACCATTTCAGATTAGTCATTGATTTGCTTCTGTTGTTGGTACAGGTTGCACTCTCTGAAAGGATACAGACTGTGCACTCTTGTTATACATCTTTACCCCATGGTGTCCTTTGAAATGCCAAGAACTCTGAAGTTATTTAATAAAAATCAGTGCATTGATTTTCATCTTTGCTGCCATATAGAGGGGACACAGGTGCCATTTCTTATGGCTTTAAGATGATCATTCCTGGAACAGAGATTAGAAGCCATATCTCTAGCTTCTAACTTCAATTATGAACCCTTAATTTAATGCAGGGCTTTCTCTCTGAAGTTTCAGAGATAAATTAAACACCTACATCTTTATATAGATGGGGCTCCTAACAGCAACTATCTTTTCATTAGCTCAAATTTTCTATTATTATCTTTTAAAATTACATATGATGGCATTATATTTATTCTTATGTTTATTTTAACATAAAAAGAATTCTGCATACATTTAACATCAAGTGCAACAGATGTACTAGGAAGCCTTACCACCTTTGTCTTGTAACTCCTGTTATCCCCTTCTACAAGTCACACAGTCTACAACCTGGAATTTGCATTCCTTGCTTTAAGAAGCCCTGGGGAGATCATTCACAAAATATCTTCGCTCTAGGATTGACTGTGAAAAAGGCTTTAGATCTAGAAATTTATGTGGATATTGTAAAGGCACTGTACTTGTGGATAGGGTGATGATGATGAGTTACACAGAACCATGAATTCTTGTTGAAGTCTGTGGGGGTCACAGAAGGGTGGATGTGAAGGGTGCGAGGCTTGGACAGGCTCTTAAAATCCTCTGTGCCTTATTCAGTAAGAAGTAACTTTAATTCCATTGGCTTCTTTTTTTAAGATTTCATTTTCTCGCAAGTTTTCTTTTCTATTTTGGTTTGTTTTCTATCAGACATTTGAATATATATAATCCTGGGGATTGAACTTGTGAGGCAGGTGACAGAACCACTGAGGTAAATCCCAGGCCCAGACATTTATATTTTATAATCTCTTTTTCAAACAAATTTCTTATTTAAACCAGTAAAAGGACCAAATATATCAAACTGTAATGTCTCAGTGAGTTAGTGCTGTGAGAGTCATACACATGCTAGGCCTGGCTTCTTATGCACTGTCATATACTTACCAGATGTCATACATTATTTTGTTCAGCTGCTTCAATAATGCAAATTCATAGAAAGCAGTTTCTCACAAGTTGCATAGGAATGACTTTCAGAGTATTTTTACTGCTGCTACAAAACAAAGGGGGTTGTACAGAAGTATGCACATAGTGGATATGTTTTTTTGTGTGTGTGTGGATATTTTAATATATGGAGGTAGAAACTTGTTGGTCGGAATCTGTTAAATCATCAGATAATGGGGCCGGGGATTTATCTCAGTGGTTCGGTGGCCTGCCTTGTAAGCACAAGGACCCGAGTTCAATCCCTGGTACAAAAAAAAAAAAAAA
>NW_022900924.1:35672910-35677438 GCF_012274545.1 Fukomys damarensis
AAAAAAAAAAAAAAAAAAAAAAAAAAAAAATCAGATGAAGTGGACGTTTCTTTGCCAAAGCTTTTTCTTCTCGGGAATGTACTAGGCAATGGAGCAGATACAATTCTAAACACACAAACACATACCATATATATATTTCATTCTCAAGAGAATTGAACAAAGTTTAATTCATCAGAATTTTTGTGATTGCAAATGTATAAAAATGTAGTGATACATCTGTTGCAGCTCATACAGGACACAAACTTGATAGAGGTTTTCATTAATTTGCTAACAATTCTAAAAATTCATATTTTTTTGGAATGATGAAATGTCAAACTGAAAATTAAACCAAGTGTTTTCTAATACATCATTAATAAACAACAAATGTCATTAACCACGACAGAAACAAAACTACTTCTCTCTCTATTGTCTGTGTTGAAAATATTATGAAATAATTGTCATAAGACTGTTAAAAAGGCTCTTAAAGTGAATATGGCCAAAAATTCATGGTGTGCCAAGTGGTTAATTTATTTTTTAAAAGTGTTATATTATTTTTTCTGTATTATTATTACTTTTTAAATTTTTCTGGTACAGGGATCAAACTTAGCACTTCATACTTAAAAGGTAGGCATGGTGCTGCTGAGGTAAATCCCCAGCCCTGGATTATTTTGATGTAAGTGATGTGTCAACTTTTTAAAAAGTTGCCTTATTTCAATATTCATAACTAAGTTTGCACCCATAATTTTGTACTTTTTTATAGAAGGTCACTTCTCACTAATTGCATGAACTTTAGGCCCTTAAACTGGACTCATGGCCCCCAAATATTCAATAACAGCAATTAGGTCTTTTTTCTGGTCTTCCCTAGGTAAACACCTGCAGTGATTTCTAATTTGATATTCTTTCTACATTTCTCATCAAAGACTGATTCAGGACCCTTTTGTTCATTAGCTAAGTACTCACTCCCCTAACGGGACTGTGAACGAGCAGAATTAGATACTTTGGAGAGGAGACGGCATGGCTTAGTAATAATAAGTATAAATTTGGCATTCCAAAATTTTAGTTATTAATTCTATTATTAGGTCACATATTCTTCTAATTTTCAGATTCACATCCCTCATCTATAAAAAATAAATGGTAATACCTGGATCAAGATTGAGTGACATAATGAAAAAAATTTGTGTGCAAATCACCTTAGTACTTGGCATGTTGTAAACAATCTGGTAATGTTTGCTATTCTTTTTTATTAAACAGAAACATGCGCTCTGTTCTGTAACTTTCACAGAGATGGCAGACAGTTTGATTACAATTTTTAAAAATGTGATGTTTCTCATTTTATAAGTAGTGAAAAGCCTGGTTTCCCCCCAGTGAGCTATCAGACAGATTGAGCAAATGAACCAGTAGTCACTGAATTCAAGCCTAGCTAGGCTGGAAGGAGTTTCAGGCAATTACATAGAATTCTGCCTTCCCAGAGGACCCTGTAGTTGTCAGCGGACTCTGGAAGCCTATAGTGGAACTTCTGGTGTTCCTGTGGGCCTTTTGTGCTCAATCTGGGCAGGGAGCCAATTATGTAAGAGTGTGAGACATTGTTTAGACAGATTTATTTACTTATAGGTTCATTATCCAGTTTGAGAGTTACCAATAGCTTTACTTCTGACAGGCTCTCTTTTGGCCATTACACGTTTAATACATGAAGGAGAGTAAGAATAGGCAGGGAGAGGATTTGTAAGGATAAATAGGTATTTTTAGCAGCACTGAAAATAAGTTTTAGCTGAGGAAATGAAGAAATCATGGCTGAAATTAGTTGTAAAACTATAAAGATGACATTAGTAGTAAAATATATATAATATATAATTATTTATTGCATAACATAATACATATGCCTATATATTAATATATTCCAGTGAAGCAGAGTAAGAATAGACAGGGAGAGTATTTGTAAGGATAAATAGGTATTTTTAGCAGCACTGAAAATAAGGTTTAGCTGAGGAAATGAAGAAATCATGGCTGAAATTAGTTGTAAAACTATAAAGATGACATTAGTAGTAAAATATATATAATATATATTTATTTATTGTATAACATAATGCATATGCCTATATATTAAATATTACAATATATAAGTATATATTTATTACTGTTATCTTTATGTTCTGTAACTATATATTATATTACATTACTTGTATAAATTATGTTCCCATTTCTACAGCCTAGAGATGTGAAAGTCAGGTAAAATCCAGTCTAGTGTGACAAGAAGTATGGAGAAAAGTTTGTTTGTGATAAAACACACACATGTACACAGACTGCAAATGTAATACCATATGACGGTAGACAGACCCAGAATCCGCAACATGAAGGACAGTGGTGAACCCAACAACTTTATCTAGGGCAGAAAAGCTATTCCATTCTAGGCAATATTTTGCCTTGTGAAAATGCTACACTATTTCTTTCTGCTCCGTCAAAGCTGGAAATCTGGACTTTTAAGGGAAGTTATATATTATATAAATGTCCAAATATTTTTTTTGAAAGGAAGCAATACCTTCTGGACCAAATATAAAGATTTACAGAGCTGAAATGACCCATACATATGAATAGTGTTACTGTTAGAAGACCAGAGACAGTCACTGAGCTCTTGGGAAAGGAAGAATGGCAGAAAGAAAAGCAGATCAGAGGAGATCAGTGACTGAGCTGGGTTTTGAAAGATATGTAGTATATTTTGTGTGTTCGTTCTTGTGTACGTGTGTGTATGTGTGTCTGTTTGTCGAACATGTAGCTGCATCTTTGGTACAGAAAGTAAATATGAACCAGGAGAAAGGGTGACATTTTCTTAGATGCTTAAGAGAGAACGCCATTGTAGGAAAGGAGAGAAAACTGCTGGTCAGGATAGTTAAGTGATGTACAGTGTGGACTTCCTTGCTTTTTCTGCAGGCAATTCAAATTTTGTGTCCTCCCCTAACAAAAAGAATAGTTTTCCTTGATGTAGGTGCAGTGGAAATACAATAATTTTTCACCAGAAAAAAGGAAAGAAAAACAATAAAAGGAGGACAGCACTAACAGAATTCTTCTTTCCCTATTTTCTATTTAATTATAATATTTATACTTTGTGAAAAAACTTTCTGGTAAAGATATTAAATATATATATTCATGCTTTTGGAAAAATTTACTGTCATCAAAGTGGATGTGATTTAAAACCACATTTGGGCTGAGGTTTTAGCTCAGTGATGCTGCTGCCCTCTTCACAAGTGCAGGATCCCAATTTGGATCCCCAGTATCAATCAATCAATCAATCAATCAATCAAACCACATTTTCCCTTTCTCTCAAGTGTCTAATTTTTATGTTTTGTGTTTTTAAAGATGAAGAAAACTTATTCTATTCCTTTAAAAAAGATGGTGCAATTTTCCTCATTGTTGGATCCTAATTAAAATGTTCCATTTGAAGAATTTTTTGCCAACCAGAATTCTTGTTAAGCAAATGCTTTATATTCTTTGCCTAAGTCTACACATTCGAAGAGGGAAAATTTGCAATAAAACCATTGAACCCAAATATATATCAACTTATATTAGTTCTGTATTTTAAAATATAGATTATTTCAGAAATGCTTAATATGTAAGAATATACTGGTCAACAGATTTTATACATATCATTTTAGAAAACATTAGTAGTACTTTAATATCTTTAATCAAAAGCATATTGTTCTGGTAGATATAACAACAATTCCATTTTCAAATGTTCCTGCTCTTTTTAATTACAAAGGAAAAAAATAATATTCTTTGTAAAATATTATTCTTTTTGCAGTATCACTTTAGAGTCTTTCTGGATTTTTGTTTTATCAGTCTCATAAAAGCAAGTATAAACTTGAGTGATTTCTGTAAAATAAACTTGAATTGCAGTATTTTTTTAAAAAAATCTATCAATCCTTAACCCTTTCTAATGCCAATTGGATTGAGTCTTCCTTTTTTATTTTTTATTTTTTTGGTAGTAGATATTGAACTCGGGTCCTTGCACTTGCAAGGCAGGTGATGGCACCACTGAGCTAAATCCCTGGCTTGAGTCTTTCATTTTTAATACCTCTTATTATTCCTGGGAGTCAGGACTATGGAGAAGTAATAAACATACTAATTTCAATGGATTAATGAATATGTCAAATTGAATTTCATAATCTAATTTATTACTTTTTATCAAACTTGTATTTATTTATCATTTCTAATATCTGTTACATTACAATTATAGCAATGGAAAAGTTGCATTATAGAATTTAAAATATAAATTTAAATATTAGATTTAAGAATTATGTTATTTTAATAATTTATTAAGTGACAACTTTCCATCTGTAAATGATATAATTGCCTTTATCAACAATAGAATGTTGCTGATAATTAATTTCCTTTTACAAAAATTCTGGGGAGGCTTTAAATATTCTATTTAATCTGATAAGCTTCTACAATGAATATAAAATATGTAACAAATATCATATTTCAAATGTATGAAATGACTCGGTACTTTGTTAATTATATTGTTGAGTTGTATATGTCTTTTTTTTTTTTTTTTTGT
>NW_022900924.1:35677498-35716476 GCF_012274545.1 Fukomys damarensis
TTATTTTGTTTTTTATTTTTTTTTTTTTTTTTTTTTGGTAATGGGGATCGAACTTGGGACCTTGCGCTTGCCAGGCAGATGGTGAACCACTGAGCCAAATCCCCCCAGCCTAAGATAGTCTATTTTGAATAACAGTTACAGAAATATAAAACAAATATTGAATTTGTTCAGGTAACTTGCTATTCTTGTTTTGCTGTGTTTAATTTTTTTCCCACTGGTCTTTTCCCAATTCAAAGAAAGGTCTAAAGTTTTTTCTTTAGTTCTATATTTTCCTTTCATGTTCATAAATGCCAGGGTTGTAAAATAGAACCACTAGGGTATATACAGAGATATTTGTGAGAGGATATTTATTAGGAAAATTGGCTAATATTATTATGGAAGTTGAGAAGTCCCACAATGTGCTGTCTGTAAGCTGAGACTGAGGAAAGTCAGTGATAAAATTCCTTCTGAATCAAGAGTGATACCACGCCTGAGGCCCAAGGTTTAATAATAGTAAGGTTAAAGAAGGGACAGGTTTAAGTCTTCTAGTCTGAAAGACCTAAGAATAGGAAGCTCTAGTGTCCAAGGTCAGATGGTTGTTTTAGCTGAAGCACAGAGATTTTGCCTGTTTTTCCCCCTTTTGTTCTATGGAGACCATCAAAGGATTGAATGGCTCCTGAGTGGATTTTCTGACTCAGTCTGCTGACGCAAATGCTCCAGAATGACACAGGTGCATATTCACCCAGAAATACGATTCTGCAGTTCTGTGAGTATCCTCTTAGCCCAATCAAATTAACACCTAAAATTAATCATCACACCCTGTATGCTCCCCTTCCTTCCCCTAAAACATTTCTGTGATGGATCCCTCACTTTTTTCTCTCTGTTTAATTTTTCCTTCATTAAACATCTTTAGACATCATACTCATGCCTGGATGTGACCGCCATCCTGCTCTTTCATTACACAACCTTATTATAAGACGGTACTTTACAAGGTAGTACTTATTTGGTGGTTGGTTTTGTTCTCTTCTGTATCTCCACGAGAACAGACTGTATTTTTGTTGTTGTTTTGTACCTGGGATCAAACTTGGGACCTTGTGTTTATGAAGCAGGCAGTGGAACCACTGAGCTAAATCCCCTGGCCCTACACTATATACTTATTCAAGATGGATGTGCAGCCTGTATATTCTGTGCCTATGACAGACAGCAGTAGAGATACAAGGAATGATTAAAAATATGACTATTTAAAATTTTAATTATTACATTAAAACACACATTGCTACTAATCTCCATCAAAATGCTTCCCCTCACTTCAAACACATTTATTCATACTATTTTTGCCACTTTCTGAGGCAGTTCTGGAAGTCGTCTTTCATGATTGTCTTTAGGAGTTGGAGTTAAAAATACAGTGAATGCTGCTTCCAAGTGTAATACATTGGGAAGGGAGGATCATAAAAACATTAAGGTGTGACTGTATCATCATCTACCTCTTGAAGGGATCTGGTACTATTTGACTCGTTCTTCTTTCCCAAGTCAAAAATGACTGTGAAATGTAAATGTTTTGAATTATTCAGGACATCGAAGCAGCAATACAAAACTAAATGACAACTAAAGACACTGGTGACAAAAGACTTTCAGAACTGTGGCAAGAAAAAAGTATCAGAAACAACAGGGAGTGCTGGGGATTTAGCTCAGTGGTTCCACTGCCTGCCTTATAAGCACAAAGACCCGAGTTTGATCCCTGTACAAAAACAAAACAAAACAAAACAGGGAGTGTGTTGAGGGGAATTAAGGGCAATACGTCTTTTACTGCAATACACTTTTTAATGTAACCACTTACCATATTTTTCAATCACAACTCATAGTTATAAATCACTAAGAGTTATAGTAACTGACTTGAAACTTAGATCTGTCATTTATAAACATTTGGCCAAGATTCTTATTCTATTTGTGTTTCACCTATAAAATGGGCATAATAAAACAATGTAAATAATGATTACAAATTATATGGCATATTATAAAACCTCATTGGATGTCAGCAATTAGATCACAGTTTCTAATACATAGTAAGCAATGAATAAGCATTTGGTAAATATATGGATGTATGCAGGAATGAATGACACAATAGAGCTTTGGTGTCAGCAAAACTCGATTTGAATGACAATTTATCACTTATGACCTGAATAAAATTATGTAAATTTTTGAATTTCAGTTTCTCAGTGTATACAAGTGTTGAGTTTCTTGTTGTTTTTATAATAATAAAATGAAACTTTAATTGTAGCATATTTTACAGTTTATTTTTTAAGAAATAAGAGAAGTCCATAATTTCAGACCTAAAGGGGAGAAGCCCTATATATTGTTTCAACTTTAGGGCTATTGTTTTCAAATACTCTTGCCTCAGGTATCTTGTGATAATTATCCTGAATAATTCTAGTCATTAAAACTCCTTGATAATAAGCAAAAACACCAATTCAAGCTCACTTTTACCTATATTAATGAAAAAATAAATGGAAACACATTTATTATAACCAAGAGATTGAATAAGAATCATACATACTAAGTTCACAACTTTCGTTTATATTCTATTCTCCATTTGTACTTAATGGGTTCAATCTGCCTCATTTCTAGTTGAAAACCCTGGCATTTGTCATAATTTTTGTTCTCCATACAATAGGATAGAATATTCCTAAAGTAACTTTAAGTCATACACATCATTTCAGTCTACTAATTAGAGTGTGGTAGTGCATTTGTTTTCTATTTCTTCTATACTATTGCCACGAAACAAAATTATTTTCTTACAGTTGTTTAGGTGATAATCTCAACACAAGTTTCACAGGTTAATATCTTGGTTGTCAGCAGAACGGTGTCTCATTCTGTAAGCCTGTGGAAGAATCTGCTTCTTTGCCTTTACAAGCTTCTAGAAGTTGCCCACATTGATTGGCCTGTGGTCCTTTCCTCCATCTTCATTTTCACAAAATCTCCCTCTAATGCAGTCTTCTTCCTGTTTCTCTTCTATTTTAAGGACTCGGGTCATTAGATTGTGCCCACCAGGAAAATCCAGGGTAACCTCTCCTCTCATGATCACAGGATTAGTAACTATATTTGCATGAACAACCTTAGTTCCCTTTTGTTACATAATAGTATGAGGGTGACATGTTTGGGGCTATATAATGTCTGCCATATCTGACCTAAACATCCAAACTTTAAAATTTTTCTGTAAGTAAAGCTTTATCAGGCATCAGCCAGAACTGTTCATTTTTATCTTGCAAAGTTCGCAAACTTTCTATTCCAGAGCCTTTCACTTGGTCCAGATTAAATCCCACTCCCCAGAGCTGGGATCCAAAGGTATCATTTTCCTGGTTTTCCACTAAACTGAGGGATTTCTCTCAAAACATAGAAGTGACCTTCTATAAAGAAAACTGTCCGTTCCTTCAACAAATGTTCTCCTACATTCTCTGTGATCAATATCAATATAATTAGTCAGACTAAGGAGCCTGAGAATAATAAAACAGGTATTCAAACTTTATTCATTATGAATTTAATTGATGTAGCATCAAAGAGGTCTCCATAGAAAATTCAGCAAGAATTATCTATATATCCTCATACATAATAGCAAGACTCTATAGCATAGAATTTAACGGCTAAGACTTTAGGAAGACTAATATTAATTTAAAAATAAGTAGTCCAATCTACTTCTATCTTCATGTATCTATTTATTCTGATAAATCGGTCTCATTTCTCTTTTTTCCATGAATAGCTATTCATTGGTCCCTGTTCTCATGAATGAGTGAGGCTCTGCACTTAGCTCCTGAGTTAAGCCCAACCTTAGTTCTCTGAAAGCCCCACATCAAAGCTCGAGTTGCATGTATATGAGCCCAGTCAGTTCTAAACTGCAGCATAATCTGCATGACATGGGACCAAAGGTGCCAGCCGTTTGCATTTGGAGATAGGGAGAATCATTATAATTTGGGATAATACTTCACAAACTGGGTATCAGTGTTGCTTGTAAATTTGTTAATAGCATAAGACAATAGTCATTGTAGAAACCAAAGTTTTTGGAAGACTTATGATGAAGTCCTATAATATTACATTGAGCTCTCATTTCAGCCAAAGATTTTTTTTTCCAGGTATTATCTCTGTTTATAAAGAATAAGACTTCCTGCCTCACAAGCACAAGGACCCAAGTTCGATCCCGATCCTCGGTCCCAAAAATAAGTAAGTAAATAAATAAACAAACAAAAAATATATATAAAGAATAAGAAACAAGAACCAGAGAAGTGAACTAAAGTGTTCAAAGATACACTGAAAGGACATAATAGTCAGGACTTAAATCCACATTTCTATAGCTCCAAAGTTCATTTTGAAAATTTCAATAGAATAATATTCACTATATAATTTTTAAAAAGCGTGTTTGAAAATGCTTGTGCACTATTATAATTACATTTCTATTCATGTCCATACCTACGACTGCATCTACATGCATACTTCTCTGTTTTATATCCATACCCATAGCCTTCTGCCTCACTCACTTTCTCTGCAGGATTCATGTTTAAACTTTAATACTGACTCTTTCTGACAATGAACTCATTGGATCTATAAGTTTTACTTTTTTTCTGTATTCATATTTAAATGATCATAGCTTCTCTGTGTCACAAGAGGTACTTTTATTTATTTTTAAAAAATGAGAAATGTTGGGCCGGGGATTTAGCTCAGAGGTGTCACTCCCTGCTCGGCAAGCACAAGGTCCTGAGATCAATCCCCCATACCAAAAAGAAAAAAAAAAAAAGAAAGAAAAGAAATATCATTCTTATTCTGCTAGGTCTCTGGAGAGTGTCAGCTATTCCTTAGGTGGTTTCTTGTAGGTTTCTTTTGCAGCTCAATCACATTTGTCCTACTGTTTTCCTATTCTAATAAGAATCCAGCAAATCAACATGGTAGCCAGTACACTTGGGTTATTCTTTGTCATAGTTTGAGTTTATAAAATACAAGCTGTGAAGGATCCGCTGAGTGATATTTATTCTTTTGTACTGACTCCCATAAATAGAGCATCGCAGTTTTATAGGCTTTTCATTGTACCACAGTTGTTTTCTCCCAGGTCCATTTTATTCAATTCTTTTTTAAAATTTACAAAAATTAAATTTCTTATTGAAACTTTTCAAGTACTTATTTAATACACACAACATTTTCCTATATATTACCTTATTTGCAAACACTGAAAAAAACCTCAGATTTCTTTAGAACATAGGAACATAAATTATAAATAAATTTTGTGAATGACATCTTGAGTAATTTTTTGTTTTATTTTGTTTTGTTTTGTTTTGTTTTTTGAGACAGGGTCTCCCTATGTAGTTGAGACTGACCTGGAACTCACATGCAGCCAAGGCTGGTCTTGAACTCACAGCGATCCTCCTGCCTCAGCCTCTTAAGTGCTGGGATTATAGGCGTGCACCACCACACCTGGTTTGAGCAGTTTTTAAAAGAATAGTTAGGGACATCTCGCCTATTTTTGTCTTAGTAAAATTAATGAAGAATCATAAATAAGATTTATTTTTTCTTCTAATGGTAAATAAGTGCTTTCTCTTTTTACTAGGAAAGCAATACATAATTTTTAGAATATCAAAAATCATAAAGAGATCAAAGAAAATTTAGACAGCATTAATGATTCTAAAATGTGGAGATAAATGATTACACAACTCTTAGCATAGGTATTTCTTGACAAATATATAATAACACAATGTTTTTGATATCTTTCTAAGTCAATAAATGATTCTACATTACTATTGCCAGATTATTCCACTATTTAGTTTTGGGGGTTTTTTGTTTGTTTGTTTTTTGGTACCGGGAATTGAATTCTGGACCTTGCTTTTGCCAGGCAGGCGGCAGAACAGCTGAGCTAAATCCCCAGCCCCTCATTATTTACTTTTATAGTAAATAACTTAAATAACTTCTGTTACAAGCATGACTTTTCTCTTTTGCTTTATTGTGCATTGTATTTCTTACAGATTGAAGGTTTACAGCATCCGTGCTTTAAGCAAGTCGATTGGTGCCATTTTTCCAATAATACATGTTTACCTTGTCTCTCTTTGCCACATTTTGCTAATCCTCACCATATTTCAAACTTCTTAATTATTGTTATATCTGCTATGGTGATTTGTGACCAAAAATATTTGCTATCACTTTTGTCATCGTGTAGGAGCACTATGAACTACATCTATATAAGACGGCAAACATAAAATTTTCAACTTTGGACGTGTTCTCATTACTGAAATGCTGATTCCCCCACCTGTCCTTCAGTTTCTCACCTCAGGCTTCCCTGTTCCCTGAGATAACAATATTGAAATCAATATTGAAATAATGCTGAAATTAATAACCTTACACTGACCTCTGAGTATTCAAGTGAAATGAATTATATATGACTCACTTTAAGTCAAAGCTAGAAATGATTAAATGTAGTAAGAGGTACATCAAAACTAGGGCCAGGGATTTTGCTCTGTGTTTCTGCTGCCTGCCTCGCAAGCACAAGGACCCGAGTTCTATTCCCATGTACCAAAAAACAAAAAAAACACAAAACTACAAATAGGTTAAAAGCAAGCCCTGGTATAACAGTTAACTAAATTGTGAAGGCAAAGGAAAACTTTTTGAAAGAATTTGAATCCAGTGAATGTATGTATGTTACGAAATCATATTTAAAAATGTATGTTAAGAAAGCATATTTAAAAGATTTAGTGGTCTGGATAGAAAAATCCCTTAATCCAAAATTTAATCCCTGGCAAGATTTGACTCTTTTCAATTCTGTGAAATCTGAGGGAGATGAGAAAGCTATAGAGGACAAGTTTAAAGCTGTCAGAGGTAGCTCATGAATTACAAGGGTTAGGAAGGAAGCTGTCTTCCCTAGCATAGCCTAGCATACAAGTGCAAGGTAAAGTAGCAAGTGCTGATATGGAAGCATCAGCAAATTATTCAGAAGATACAGCCAGCACACTGGATAGTGATAATAAGAGATTTTCAGTGTAGGCGAAACAGACTTCTCTAGGAAGAAAATGCCATCTAGGACTTTCATAGCTGGAGACAAGTCAACACGTGGCACCAAAGCTTCAAAGGATGGGCTGATTCTCTTGTTTGAGGCTAGTCCAGCTGGTGATTTGAAGGTGAACCTGAACCTCATTTACCATTACAAAAATCCTAGAGCTATTATTAAAGATTATATGAAATGTGCTCTGTGTATGCTCACAAAAATGAATGACAAAGCCTGGGTGACAGCAAAGCTGTTTACAACGTAGTTTAATGAATATTTAAATTCGCTGTTGAGACCTACTGTTCGGGCGGGAAAAACATTCCTATTCAAATATTGTTGCTTTTTTGACAATGTTCCTGGTCACTCAGGTGCTCTGATGGGATATGATGTGATTTGCATTATTTTTATGCCTAACATTCTCTAGCCCATGGATCAAAGAATAATTTTTATTTTCAAGCCTAAATTAGCAAAGACTTTAAAGTCAAGAAATAAATTTCATAAGTTTGTGAGGTTCTGTAAATGATGATTCCTGTGATGGATCTGAGGAAAGTATTTCTGTATTAATTCTGCAATGTATATATACTTCAAACTATGTTGTACATGCTAACTATATACAATATTGTCAATTTAAAAAGAAATAAATTTCTAAAAATTGCAAAAAGTAACAAAATGAATGAGAGGATTTAGGTTCAGATTCTATAGAAATTTGAAAAGTGAATATATTTATAAATTTATATAAAATTCACTCAACAGCTCAGGTAAAACGGACACATTCTTGGGTGGACACACATTATCAAAAATGACTAAGAAAGAAAAAAAAGGCTCTTTAATAGCCATGTTACAGTAAAGAAAAGTGAAATTTTATTGTTCCACAGTAGAAATTCCAGGCTCACATGGCTTTGATGACAAAATCAATGAAACATTTAAGGAAGAAATATTAATACTACACAAGTTGTTTGGGGAAATAAAGGAAGATGGAAAACTTGCCTATTGATATTATAAATCCTGGGCTGGGGTTTAGCTCAGGGGTTCCACCCCTGCTTTGCAAGTACAAGGTTCTGAGTTCAATCCTCAGTACCAAAAAAAGAAAGAAAGACAGACAGACAGAAAGAAAGAAATGGAAGGAAGGAAAGAAAGAAATTATAACTCCTGATACCAAAACTAGACAAGAAAGAAAACTAGAGCCTAGTACTCTCAGAAACCTGAACATAAACATCCTTAACAAAATATTATTAAATATATTCAGCAAAATATAAAGAGAAGAATACTACATAGTGATGAATAGGATTTATTCCGCAAAACATTTGCTTAACTCTTACAAATTAATCCATGCAATTTACTATATTCAGAATAATAAAGATTATAATGGTATAACCAACTAAATTAAAAATGAAAAAAAAATTGCCAAAATGTAATACCCATTTGTCCTATAAATGTACAATAAAATAGGAATAGTTTATTTCTTCAGTCAGAAAAATGGGCACCTATGCAAAAACCTATAAAAAATGTCATCTGTTTTGGTAAATAATTTGTTCTTCCTACAGATTGAGGAAGAAACAAGATATCTGCTCTCTCAAGTTCTGCTCAATCTTGTACTGGATATCTTAGTCTTGCAATTCAACAGAAAACTCAGTAAAAATAATAGAATTTTGAAAAATCAGGTAAACTCTTGTTTTAAATGACATACTCAAATATGTGTAAAAACTTCAAATAATTTCCAGAAATCATAAGCAAATTTGGGAAGATCCAAACATACAAGCCTAATATCATTTAAAATGTTAATAATATTTAATATGAAGTGAAATATTTAATATGTAATAAATTCTAAAAGACCATTTACGACATCTTTCAAAGTCATATAATCTTGGACTGAGAATGTAGCTCAGTGGATATAGCACTTGCTTACCATATGTGAGGACTTGGGTTCAATCACAAGTAGGGTTAAAAAATATCCCCCTAAAACAGACATGTAGTCTTTAGAGGTAGATATAAGAAAATAAATGTAAGACTCCCAGGCAAAATTTAATAAAGTATTGCGGAAATAAATTTAAAAGATTATAAGTAAATAAAGAGATATGCTATGTTCATGGATTGGGAAACTTACATTATTTTTATACTATCAGTTTCCCTTAAATTGATCTCATCATTCCATTCTTAAAATCTCAGGTAGACTTTTTTTTCTTACTCTTAAGTTGACAAGGTACTTTTATAATATAATATAATATAATGATGAAGTTCTTAGAATAGTCAAACAATTTTTAAAAATTGAAATTGGAAAATGTGAACTGAATATGGTTGTATGTCTGCAGTACCAGCTACTTGATGGCTGAGCCCAGAGTATCACTTACGCCTAGTAACTGGTGGCTAGACTGAACAACACTCATCTCAGGAAAAAAAAAACAAAAGAAATTATACTGCCTTAGTTCAAGAACTATTATGAAAGTAGTATAATTAAGATAAGACTTTACTGATAAACATACAGATTCATGAAACAAAATTTATCTATACATGTATGATGAATAATGCTCTCGTCAAATTAAAAGAAATAAAATTTAGAGCCCAGGATTTAACTCAGTGGTTCTGCTGCCTGCCTTGCAAGCTGAAGGTCCTGAGTTTGATCCCCGGTACCAAAAACTTCAACAAAACAAAACAGAACAAAAAACAGAAATAAATGAATAAACAAGGAAATGTATTCATACAATGGAATATTATTCTGTCTTAATAAGGAAGGGAATTATCATATGTACCACAACATGGATAAACTTTTGACTATATTATACTAAGTGAAATAATCCAGTCACAAAAAGAGAAATTCTGTTTCTACTATATGATCTACCTATATCAATCACATTCATAAAGACAAGTAGAAGGGAGATTTTATGGCCTTAAAGAGCAATACTACATTTTTATGTAAGATGTACATTATTGTAGTTTTATAAGATAAAAATATTCTTCAGATCAGTTGCACATCAGCATGACTGTACTTACCACTATTAAATTGTACAGTTAAAAATATATTAAGATGTATTTTATAACATATGGATTTTTACCTCAATTAAATAAGTTTTAAATGTCAAAATAAATAGACTTTTAAATAACTCAATCCTTACTATTTTTATACACATAATTTATCTTGGATAAAAGTTTAAAGTAGAAAATTTCTAGAAGAATGCTGAGGGAACAATTGTTTTCATCTTAGGTTTAGCAAATATTTATTAGTTACACAAAGTAAAATAATTTATAATTGCATTTTCTGAAATTATAGGCTGCTATTCAAAAAACAACGTTAAGAAGTTGAGTAGGCAATTGCATATTTGGCAAAAGACAAGAGTTTGGCAATTTCTTAAAATGTATGTACCCTTAAGTATATAGCCCCACAATTCACTACTTGGTATTTACCCAAAGGAAATATAAAGGTAACAAAACTAACCAATCAAAAATGCATTTTTTTCGGAAATGTTTTATTTACTTATTGTAGCCACATATTTTATATACAAATAATACAGATTATTTGGTTCCAGAGTGACATTTTTATAGATGGATAGAACCTACTTTGATGATATACATACTTGTATTATTATTTTTACCCTCCTTTATCCCCTTTGTCAACCTCCTTCCTCTTTTCTAATAGTCTGCCTTCTACTTTCATATCTTTTTACCAGCACTCATTTTTACATGTTTCTTCATAGAAACTGTATTAATAATAATTAAAAATTTGTGTGATAATATTAAAATAGATGCACAGATTTTTTTGATGGGGTCTTCTCCCCTTTCCAAACTTTGAGTCTAGCCTGGGCTTCATTTTATGGATGAAGTGTTGGTGTGTGGTTTTGAAAGTAGAAAATAAATGGCATTGCAGTTTTGATTTTTATTCTTTAACATTGCATTCTGTAGAACCATATTTTCTCTATTTTAAGGACATACAATCTGCTCAAGAAAGTACGCTTGAGTAGTATGGAAACTAAAAGTGTAAATAAGGTTCAAATGGTATAACTGAGAGTGTGAAATAGGAAGAAAATGGCTAAAGGGGGAGTGGGAAGGGGAGGGGAAAGGAAATAAGGGAAAAGAAAAAATGTGAAAAAGGAAAAAATGGAAACAAGTCTTTGTAAATAGGGAAGGGTGAAGGGGGTGAAGGGAGGGCAGGGGGATGGGGAAAAAACAAGAACCAAAACATATCATGTAAAGGTACAAGATCCCAGTGATGAGTGTAACTGTATTGTTTGCTTTAAATGTACCAATAAACCTCATGGGGAAAAAACAAAAAACAAAAGCACACATGAGTAGGAACTAAGCCTCCTGACACCCGTGCAGGAGCTACAGCCTTCAGCCAGCTTTGGAAGCAGATACGGCAGCCCAGTCAAACTGATGTAGGGAGGGCAGCAAGTAATCCAAAAATGATTTAGGGCATCAAGTAATTAAAACAAGGGGAACATTCTACCTCTCGACTTACTAAATATCCAAAACTCGAGTTAGTGTTTCTAAATCAAAGAATGAATTCTAGAAATAATGGAGGTTAAGAGTAGGAAAAAATTATTGAGAGAAAGATAGCTTCTGTCCAAGAGCAACAGAAGTGGTACTGAAGAGTGGATTGTCTACTTAGTCCACTTCTCAAAAGCATTTTATTGAGCAAAGACACAGGTGAGGTGGGTTCAAGGTGAGAAAAAAAACTACAATCAACTAATAAGACCCAATGGAAAATCACAAGGTGGGCATAAGTTTCGACAAAACTATGATAAACCTGTCGAGTCATCCAGGTAATAATATTGATTAAATGAGGACCAATTGGGAACCTAGCCACATAGCAAAGCCTACAAGGAATGAACAAGGAATTTCCAGAAAGGAAATGGGCTAGGGAGATTGATGCGTTTTTTGAATATCAATCCCTGCTATTATCTCCAGAGGAAGTTTTCCGGTGCAGTACCTTTTCTCTTTTTATAAAGCTAAGTAGTGAATATGCCTCACTTGTTATCTATGCTGAGGGCCTTGCTTCCTCTAACTGCCTTTTTATAATCTCTAACTAATTTAGCTCTCTGCAATAAAACCTTCATATGAGTGCAATCCTGACCAATAGCATGATTGCAACATGAGAAACTCAACCAGAATTAGCCAGATGAGCTATTCTAGATTTCTGGCAAAACTATATGAGATAAAATGATATATGTGGTGTGATCACTTTTGTGAAATTTCACAGCTGACCAATAAATATTGAAAGATAGGACATCAGTGTCCTTTGAGAAGCAGAGTAGGCAGGCAACCAAATTTCCTGAAGCCAGAGTTTGGATAAAGGGAGAGATGGAGAGCAAAAGGGCATAAGATAACTTACCTAATAATATACTTTAAATGGGTGACTTTTTAAATGTAGATTTACCTCAATAGACAAAATTACATTGGTTTTCATTGCCACGAACAGTAATGTGTAGTAAACATTTATTTAAAATTGCTTACATTTCTATGAGTAAGTTCTTAAGAAATTTCTGAACTTTCAATTTGAGTTCAAAAATAGTTCTAAAGTGTTTCCTTAGTAGTAAGAATTTATTATTGTACTTATATAATTTTGGATATTTCATTGTAAAATTTAACACAGAAACTGGGGAGAAAGCTTTAGTGACATAACTTTACAAAACCAAGGATGACCCCTTTAAATGCTTCAGTGTTTAAGTCACAAAAAGCAAGAAAAATTATACAGGGAAAATTGAGCCCAATGATAACTGGAAAGTGAATTACTCATCCAAAATCTTTTAGATGCTACATTTAAAAAATATGTTAGAAAATAATTCCAAAAATGTCTGAGAGCAAGTAAGTTCAGAATTTGTGATATGAAAATTTGCCCTTAAATTAGAGTAGAATTCTCTTTATATTCAACTTCAGTGATTTAAATTGCCTTCCAAATTTCTTGATGTATTTTACGCTTTCACCTTTGATGAAACTTTAACTTTTGTATTTAATTAAAGGCTAACAGGAATAATTCAGTCTCAGTTAATTTCTTCACACCATTGTGAACTTTAAGATATTTTAATTACAGATTAGTCATCAATTTTGAGGGAAATAATGAGTTTCTAAGTTTTTAGGAAAAGTAAAGAAATTTACAGTTCTATCAAACTGGAAAACTTAGTATATAAAAGTAGAAGAGAGAAGTGGGGATATTGGAAATATTTTGCATTAATAATCTCTTGTGGCTTTTTTAGTTTTATTATAAAGATTTTGAGAGAAAAGTAATTATGTTATGTGTCTCTAATAAATTCACCCCATATCTAGAAAATGTTTATGAATCTGGCACATATAAAAATAATTCAAAAATATTCTAAATGTATGCTTTGAGAGTTGGAAGACAACCATGAATATCCGTGTCTTGTATAAAAACTAATTGATACATTAATTTTTAGGGAAATAAAAGGTTCTGCAAGTTATGTGAAGGATGTGATGATACTTTAAAGCTAACTTTAGCAGCAGCATTTTTGTCTCTAGTTTTTATATTTATTCCTTGCTAAAATTGCTCAAGTTCTATGACTCTGTTGCCTGAGGTCATCAGATACCACCACACATTACATAATCATCCTGTCGTTTTTTCTTTCATAGGTACCTCCCCATTCTATCTATTATTCTGAACACTCCATCCAAAAAAGCTATGTTTATCTCTCTTTCTCTTTATTTGTTCTCTCTCCCTTCCTCCCCCTTCCCCTTCACCCCTTCTCATTTTGTAAATTTGGTCACTGTAGGAAAGATAGCAGTCATTCACTTTAGAGAAAAATCTATTTTAACTACTAGCTGCTCGGAGCAATGTTGGAGACTTTAATCCTTCATCTCCTTTTCTTTAACAGTGTTACCTGGCAGGTAGTCAGCAGGAAAGTTAAAGAGGAGCTTTCAGAAAGAAAACATTCTCAGTAGAAAGTAGTGGCCTATTATGATATTGAACAAAAGTAGGTCTCCTAAAATCATTTTCAAGGGAAGCATGTTATTCCACTTTGACTTGATTATTTAAAAAGAAGTAAAACCAAAAAGAACAGAAAAGAGTAAAAATTAAAGAAAATTTACTTCTGTTCAAACTTCATTGATTTGAGCCAAGGCTTTCAATGTTCTTTTTATTAAGTGACTATTATAATATGTATGCTTATTTTGGACAAATTTCTCTACTATTAATACTTTGAGTTGTTGAGTAAGAGGAATACAATGTTTCTAAAGACAATGAGAAACCACCCTTCTTATTTCAGTTCCACCTTACTTAGTTCGTTTTGGCTCCAATGAAAGAGAAAACACTTTTCCCTGAACAGCTTTTAAGTGTTTCCATTTAGTTAGTGTTTCCAGATTTCCATATCACTGTTGGCAATAATCGTTGGTTGTTTTATGTTGTTCTTCTCTTTTGACACTATCATAATGAAGCTGAAGACTACAGAACATCTCATCTCTTAAGCTGAATGATTTATGATTATTTCTACTTGGAAAACATTATCAGAGCTATATTCGATCATTTTGAGTCACAGAGATGAAACTCCTTTTTTTAGGTTTGGTTATTTTATTTCAGGATATGTTTGAGGAAATGCATTTATCTGTAAGCTAACAATGTGATTGTAGATAGGTAAGTTAATTAGGTATCTTGTAGGCAGGTAGACAGGGCTTTCCTTAAGGTGCCAGCCCTCAAGACCCCAGTCCTCAAGATGCCAGCCCTCCAGGAACTAAGGTAGGAACCAACATGGAGAACAGTTGAGGCACATTCACTGGTTAGCACTGTACAAAGAGGAGGCATTACTTCCCCTAGCGTTAGATGGCAGTGATTGATATTCTCAATTGAAAATTCCTTGTATGTGACTTCATCTCCATTTACTCAATATTACCTGGATGACTGTACTTGTAATCCTATTTGTTGGTTGTGGATTTGTCCCACCTTATAAATTACCACTGGGTCTTACAGTTTTGTCCTACTTTGTATCTGTCTCACCACATGGCTTTGCTGTATAAAACATCTTTGAAAAGTGGGGGGGGGGCAGTCAATCCACTTTCCAGTCCCCTTCTGTTTCTCTTAGACAGAAGCTTGCTTTCCCTCAAGAATTTTTTCCTACTCTTAACCTCTGTTGTTCCTAGAACTCATTCTTTGATTTTGAAGAAGATGCACTCGTGATTCAGATCTAGTAGGTTTGGGAATTACCTCTCTTCTCCCTATACCCATACCATTTACACATTTCATTGCACTTTTAATAGTAACATAGAAAAATCATCCATCTTTGTTTTCTAGTTAAAATTTAGAGCTCTATGGTTTTATCTATAGATTTGTATCTATAGATTCATAAGGGGTAACTTCAGTATCCTGTGTTTGTGCCAGGCTGTTTGCATGTGTGTATATTCCTTTACTTCAGTGCTTTATTTAGTGTTCTTTTGACAGAATTTTAATAGAGTTTGTTGAAAATTTGTTATGTGTAAGTAGTCAGATCTGTGTATATATTTATAAACTCTAAATTTTACCTTTTTATGTTATAAAATGGTGTTAAACATACACTTGAAAGTCTTAATATCTGTCCTCTTTTCATTGATATTTAGCTATCAATGCTTATAATTTTGAGGCTTTTTTAAAAGTGAAATTTGTGGTCTGAAGAATAGTATTGTGCTTTTGGTACAAATTTAGTCTTCCCACCATCAGTAGATTTACATGGATGAAGCAGCGATGGCTAAGAATGGACCTTTACTATAAAACTTTCTGGCATTTAACCAAATGGTTCATAGGATCCTCACATAAAATACCTATCACTGCATAAGATTATTACAAGCATGTATATAATGTCTTCTTATAGAGTTGTTCTTGCAGAATCTAGATAGAGGTGATATTCCCAGTGGATAGAATGCCATTAGTATCATTCCAACTTGCCTTTCAACTTGACTCTTATATAGGGAAAAATATAACTCCCAAGCTGCTTGATGTCAAATACTCCAAATTTGTGTGCCCTGAAATAGAGGAATGAATTGTAAGGAACAACAGAGGTTAAGAGTAGAAAAAACGTATGGAGAGATAGGTCTTGAGAAACAGAAGTGGACCCAAAAGTGCATTTGCCACAGAGCCTACTTTTCTGAGAATATTTTGTTGAGCAAAAGCAAGAGAAGGATATAACATAGATCAAACTATGATCAATCAAGATCACAAGTGTAGGGCTTAGGTAATATTGATCCAACAGGGAAGCAAGTCACATAGCAAGGATGCATGGAAGGAAAAGACATATTTTTAGGATGGGTCTAGAGGTTTTGCTCACATCTGGGTGACTGGTGTCTATCTAGAGTTTACTGAACCAGGTGATACTGACTGTAGTACAATCTCAAGTTGTTGCTTATCCCTCAGGGAGGCATTTAGGCCTGGTCATTTCCATATTCATCTTACATTTTCTCATCTTCTGCACTGACCCCTGAAGGTCCTAGCCCTGTCTGACTGCTGGTCACATTTCTAACTTAGCTGTCTATAATACCAGCTATATGTATATTGTGATAATATAATATAACATAATCTATAATAACAGCACTACATGTATATTGTTAGATGAGTCACCTTATTTCCTAATTATGTGATCCTACCCACAAACCATCAGTAATTAGTAAACAACTGTGTGTGTGTATTCATGTGTATGTGTGGCTGTGTGGTATGTGTGTAAGTTAGAATTTCATTTGTATACCACCATGACTTGTTTAATAAAACTTCAGCAGAAAGATCATTAAAATGACAACAAACCAGATGTGGTGACTCATGCCTGAAAACCCAGCCCTTGGGAGGCTGAGGCAGGAGGATCGCCATGAGTTTGAGGCCAGCCTGGGCCACATAGTGAGTTCAAGGACGGCCTGAACTACATAGTGAGACCTGACTCAAAAACAAACAAAAAAAGATAATTTACCTGCCACTAATTGTGACTTATCTTTTTCCTTGTTAATGGATACCCTTAATACCCAAAGAGTAACTTCCTTTGTACTTTAATCAATATTAATTTTCTCAAGAAACTGCATGCAACTTAATGAAAAAGGTGATAGAAAATTACAAATTTAGTTTGTAATATCCAAAAGATACTTTTGTCCACCAGTGAATCCTGAAACAGGGTACTTTATAGGCCTTAATTTTTTAATTAACTGTGTTATATTCGTGTATACAGAAAAGTAAATATGAATATGGACATATTATATATTCAGCTATTTGAAATTATAGTGTCAAGTATGCTTAACATCAAAGTATCCTTAACAAGACAGTTAAGTGAGCTAAAATGTTAATGTACAGTGAAGAGCCACTGGGATAAAAACATATGTGGGGATGGCACATTGATATTATTGGGTGGGCTACGTGACTAATGAACATATGTGAGCATGGAGATGGTAGATTCTGTATTTTAGGACTGTCACTCTGGCAAATGTGGACATGTATGGCAGGGAAGAAAGTGTTTCATTAAGGGAGTTAGCCTCTTTGCCAGCTTGGTGATGATAACCTCATCTAATGTAAATGGAAAGTTAAGGAGATGGATTTTAATGAAATTTAGGTACAGAGATAAAAGGACTTATTGAGTATTTGGGATTATGAGGGTAAAGCCAAGGACAAAATATTGGATTCTTTTATATAATAGTTGTTCTTCCCTTTCCTAGATTACCTAGCCATTTTGTGGTAAGACCCATCAGTATTCAACATCTGTGAAAAACTGACAATCCCAATTTAGGAACTCTTGATTAAAAATAGCCAACACAAGATCCAGTTTTAATATAGAATATTTATTCTAGAAAACTAGATAATTAAATGCATCAGTCCAAACAGCATACAACTCATAGTATTATTTTGTTAACATTTTTATCTTTATACCATTGATAGATTTATTTTAAACAACAAAAAAGTTGATTTAATTGAGAAAATTTTATGTGATCTTAGTTCTCAGTATTTGAACATATTTGTTCAATTTGACCAAAATCGGGCTTTTGTGTTGGGGACTTATTGAGAAACCAACCATTCTGTTGTATGGTGTTACATGAATATTTAAATATTAACTCCTTTTTTAAAATTTAATTTATTGGTGCATTCTAGGTAGATAGTACAGTTACATTCATTACTGGGATCTTGTACCTTTACATGCCAGGTCTTGGTTCTCATTTTTCCCCTTGTCCCCACCCTCCCTTCACCCTCCCTTCCCCTCCCCCTTCAAACACTTGAATTCCATTTTTACATTTTCTCATATTTTTTTCCTTTTCCCTTATTCCCCCTTCCCTATCCTTCTCACTGTCCCTACACCTTTGGTCTTTTTCTTCCTATTTGCTAATTGTCCCATTAGGATCTTGAGTACTATTTTAGTGTTTCACACCAGAGATACTATTCAGTATTTGCATATGTGTGCCTTATTTATTTCACTTAGAAGTAGATCCTCAAAATATTAACTCCTTTAATTATTTTAAAACACTGTAATTTAGCTCTTTTAAAATGTAGAATACACTGTAGTAGTTTAAACAATTGGCAGTGGGCTGTGTAGGAGCTATGCATGGTTTACCCTAAAATGCAAGAAATGGATACCATCACAGCATATACTTGAAAAGAGAGTATTGACCTAATTCGTGGAACTCCAACCCCAACAAACTACCCTGGTAGCTGAGCATGAAATTTTCTTCCATTTTGTTGGATTTTTAAAGAATTTGGCACAGACTCTGAGGAGCACATAGTTTTGACTTCTGCTGTAATAAGTCTTGCAGAATTACACTTCCGATTTTTCTTTTTCTTTTTCTTTTTGGTGCCCGGGATTGAACTTGGGACCTTGAGCTTGTGAGGCAGGCAGCAGAACTAGTGAGCTAAATCCCTGGCCCACTTCTAAATGTTTTAACCCCAACCTGTCCAGTCTTTTTCTCTCCTTACATGACCTCTGTGGTTGAAACTGACAGTTTTAATCAAGGTAATTTTTGTTGTCTTGTGTTTTCATTGTGAAAACAAATAAAAAGTTTGTATAGATTTTCAATGTATGTGACATTTTATATAACCAGGGTGCCCTGTTCTATAACACATGATGCCAAACTCCAGGATTTTGAAGACTCACTTTGTACTTTTCTTCAAATGTTACTGTATTTCTTCCTTGAAAATCATGACTATGGCATAATAATCACTGATAGTTTAACACACATAGGTTAAACTAATGTACTTATATCTTTTCCTAGTGTAGTTTATTTCAGCTTTAATGAGAGATGATAGTATTTCTTATACTCTTTTCCTTACTGTGTTCTTGGAGTTTGTTTTAAGAACACAATGTTGAGAATAAAAATAAGTGAAATAGTTGTTTCTGCTATGCCATCAGGTTGTTTGTGGTATTTACACAAAATGGAATACTATTCTGCCATAAAGAAGGGTACATTTTATTTATTTGTAGGAGAATGAATACACCTTGACACCCTAGTTAAATGAAATAAATCAGATACACAAGCATAAATATTGCATGCTTGCCCTTCTATGATAAACCCAAAATAAAAATAATTTAAAGAGCAAAATAAAAGATACATGTTAGGAAACAGGACAAATCTTTTACAAATACGAAAGGAACCAAAAGAAGGAGCCAGGTAGAAAGGAAAAGGATATAAAAAGAATTGATATGTTATGTTCATGGACCAACTTTCCTCAATGAATGTAATCATTATATACTACAAACATGTGCTAATAAAAATTTTGAGAAAGTTAAAAGAAAAGTACATTCACAAATTTTGACATAAATGATTAAGAATGGAAAAAGAGGACTCATTCATTCTGAGCTTTTAAAGATTCAGAAAATTGTCTTGATAATTTTTATAATTATGCCAGTTTCCATAGTATTCAGTGAAGCAAAATCTGTCCTGCTTTTAAAAATTTTCTGAAAAAGTGTTCCACATATGTACCAAGGCCAAAAGAGAGTAAAAAGTATGTTTGCACTGTACTAAAGCATTGGCACTGGGTCAGGATAACAGACAGTATATTGATGTTTTTTGTGCAGTTGCAAAAATGCTTGTTTCAAGAGTCGGTAATTTTTTATTAATTTTTTTTAACTCAATAATGGGACTCTGTATTGTATTTCATTATAACTTCCCATATGCCATAATTCACAATTCAGTTCATTGATAATGGATGCTTTGTTATGGTTACTGAATCATTTTAGATGCCTGGGGCAGGTATTTAAATGCATTTCCAAGTTTGTCATAATGAGTGAGGATTGATATATATGTTGCTTCTCTTTTGGGATGGTTGGAATGGGATGATTATAGTGTTTTATTGGCAATCATACAGCTTCAGGTACTTTTGCTAACATATATACAACAGTATATTTACCCTACTATATATACAATGGTATATATATATTGCAGTATATACCAGTACTACGAACAGGAATGCTCTACTATGGAACAGATCACAGTATGGAGTTATAACCTTTATTTTGTGGTCTCCTTCTATCACTTAAAAATGATTATTTAAAGATAGATCTACAATTGATGACTCATCTGTGCTTCAGATTATTTTTGTTTGAGGCACAACAGTTAATCTATGTTAGCAATCACCATGTTCCTATTAAAAAGATAATGCAAATATCAGCATTTTCTTTATACAGATGAGGGCCTTGAGGCATTCTGTGATTGACTGAATAATTACCTTAAGATTTCTTAGTTATTTTGTAGCATAACTGACATGAGAGCATAGTCAGGGACAGTCTGGCAATTTCTCATTTTTTCCTCGTTATCTGAGAAAGAACAGGCTCTTAAAGAGAAGATAAAAGAGAAAAAGAAAGAAGTAAATGTGTTACTTTTTTGTATTCCTCTTTTACCATGATTAGTGGAGTCACATACATTGTTTTTAATCTTTACAATAATTTGAAGTAAACACCATTCTCTTTTATACAATGATAAAGAGACTGTTTCTCAAGTAAGTTATTTTCCTTGCTTATATTCACATGGCAAATATTACAGATACTTAAAAGCCTGTCTTCATAAAGCTGCCCCAAACAGACTCCCATTCTATTCCTCGTTTCCTTATATTAAAAAAATGGAAGTTGCATAATTTGCTTAAATATTAATTTACTCTCCAAGACAAGCAAACTTGAAAACACTAAAACATGAAGAAATAAAGCTGTGTCTCTGAAGCATATTTTGGTAATATGGTCACTTCTTTGGGGAAAACATGTAAATATATTTCTGGACTAGAGTGAAAGCACCGAATTAAAAGTTAATATCAAAACTGAAACAAAGCCATGTTTGTGAAGCACGCGTTAATAGTAGTACATTGGATCAAAAGATGTGATCTCACTTCATAGTAAAACAGGTCCTGCAAGGCTAGGTAACTCAGGAAGCAGAATGGTAATTATTCACAGAGGACAGCAGGTAGTATACTGTTACAATACTACAGTAGAAAGTCAGAAGGTCAAGAAGCTTGCAGGGTAACTGACACAACCTGAAACTGCTTGGCTCCCTTTAAAAAGAAATAATAACATGGGAGAGAATGAAGCAAAATCACCTAACACGTCTTTGCAAGGTAAGTACCAGCAGACTGAAGTGTTTTTGGCCAGAAATTTAAGCAGTGTTGATAACAGTGAGTGTGTAAGTGTGTGTGTGTGTGTGTGTGTGTGTGTGTATGTGTGTGCATGCATATGTGTGCATATTCGTGCATTTGACCCTACTGCATATCAAGGTGGAGAAGTGAGGTTGGAATTGTTTTGATTCAGAAGCAGGATGTCTCTGTTGTGTCCAACAACTTGGTCAAGATAGAATCACAAATTTGGTGAAAAGTAGAAAAAACCTTTTAGTCACCAGAATAATGCTGAAGAAATGGGACAATAAAATGTATTTTATACTGAAACTCTTCCAACATTGACAGAATATTGACGTTTTTTCTCTACTTGTGGAATTTTTATTTGTTTTTTATTGAGTTTATTGGTACATTTTAGATATACAGTACAGTTACATTCATTATTGGGATCTTGTACCTTTACATGACAGGTCTTGGTTCTGATTTTTCCCCTTGTCCCTGCCCTCCATTCACCCCCTTCTCCCCTCCCCATTTACAAACACTTTATTTCCTTCTTTTCATTTTCTCACATTTTTTTTCTTTTCCCTTATTACCTTTCCCCTACCCTTCCCACTTTCCCTACACCTTTATCCCTTTTCTTCCCATTTCACAATGTCAGTTATCTCATTAGGATTTTATGTACTATTACAGTTTATACACAACAGAGAAAATATTCGGTATTTACACATGTGTGACTTATTTATTTCACTTAGGAATTTTTATTTGTAATCAGGTGTTGCTATCTCTGTGGTTTACCAGCAAAACACCCCTTGTATTTAATATAACCATTTTCTAAAGGCTGAAAATAGGGGCTATGACAAGAGCTTATCTCTTGGGGAGAACAGTTTATTTTACTGGTCTTACTTAATCAGATACCTTTGTCCACCTACACCTTTCCCTTTTCTTCCCATTTCACAATGTCAGTTATCTCATTAGGATTTTATGTACTATTACAGTTTATACACAACAGAGAAAATATTCGGTATTTACACATGTGTGACTTATTTATTTCACTTAGGAATTTTTATTTGTAATCAGGTGTTGCTATCTCTGTGGTTTACCAGCAAAACACCCCTTGTATTTAATATAACCATTTTCTAAAGGCTGAAAATAGGGGCTATGACAAGAGCTTATCTCTTGGGGAGAACAGTTTATTTTACTGGTCTTACTTAATCAGATACCTTTGTCCTTTGAAGGGATTGGCTTTGTTGACATTAGCTTGACTAGACATCTGAAATTAAGCTTGTTGTGGAAACAAATACAATGTGGATCACATTTCAATTTTTTGAGTGAGAAAAGTTTTTTCTTAAAAAAAGAAAATAGGCTTAATTCATATTTATTGAAATAATTTCTAATTGTTTTTTGCTTCTAAATTATATACCACATTTATAAATGAAATTTTACCAAAAGTATGTTTTTTAAAACATCCTTGATAATTATATACATTTGAATTACATTTTTGTGAAACTACAAAAACTATATCAGCAAGAAAAAACATTAAAATTTTCAGTTTCCATTAGGTGCTTAAAATAAAAATGTTACTAAGCTCTGAGAATCTTATTTTTTCCTCTCTGTATATTTGCTAAATATTTTGAAATACTGTATAAATGTTATTATAAGTATCTTTAAATTGAAAGATTAATAAAGAATAATTTAATGTACTTTCCAAAGAAAAATAAGATAAAAGGCTCAGTTAGCATAATTCTATTAACTTTTTTTTGTGTTTTACGGACCAAAATGTATCATGTACCTGATTAGAACATATACCTTGTCTCTAATGTTTTTTCCATTGAAAAGTGTTTGAGAAACTTCTAAATTATTAGTGTTATTCAAACAATAATGATGTGTATAAATGCATACGAATGTTTGATGACGTATCTTATGTTGTATTCATACATTACCTGTCTGTGTTTAGGAACTGAAATAAATCACAGAACAAACAGATCCCATTTCCCTTCCTTTATCATTTCTCTTTATGTTGGAAATGGGTATGATTCACTAACTATAACAAAGTCAAAGAATGTGTATAGATTGCATCTCTGGTTGGGCATTTTTTGTTGTTTGTTTCTTTTTAGTCTCTACAACCTTTAGGGAGGTTTTAAACAATATGTGTACTTTACAGTATAGAGGTGGCTTGCCCTTTCATTCATATGTATGAATAAAATGTAATTTATTTCAGGTTTAATAAACAGTACATATCAGAAAATCATGCAAAAAATTTAAAACAAATAGGATAGCAGATAATTTCAGTATCATCATGTAAGTTAGAGAACAAATTGCATAGATCTCTAACCCTTTTGTACTTGAGGAACGCTTGGGAGAGTGGTTGTTTCCTGAGGTATTCTCCGTTGTGCAGTCTGAGAAAATTTTTCAATAAGAAGTATATTGTTCTCCTCTGATCTTATCAGACTTGAAATGTATCCTTGGTAGGTCTATAAAGATTTCAGATCTGTTTTTTGCTGTATTAAAACATTACCTCTTTTCTGCCTGGAAGAACATGTGTTTTGTTTGTTTTTCAGTATTCTTATTAGGTTGCAAAGGTCCTAGTCAGAATATTAAAAAGCGAAGAGTGTGTCATCATCTGGGTATAGACCTCCTGAGTTCCTTCTTCCTCAGGAGCTCAGTCCCTGAGAACTTTTTTCTGTTCTCTTTTTCTCCTATATGGGTGTGTAAATAATATAATATATAATAGATATAATATAAGCAAGGATACTCATCTCCTTATAAAGTATATGATATACTAATTCACCCTTGATGTTTTTTAAATTAAAATTATCATTTGAATTCTCAAAAATATGGATCCAAATTGTGATAGGAGCTCCATTTAACTGGGATCTTCACTGTACTATTCAGCGCACATTACCTACTTCATATTTGCGTGCCTACTTCATAATTTGCGTGGCTGCCTTTTTAGCATTTCTGTTAATAGCTCTTCTTCCAACCTCAATTTTTCTTCATTCTGTATCTCTAGGAAACCATGCCCCAATGATATCAATCAACAGGAGGAAAGATCTCCATCACTGGAGAATTTGACTGTCAGGCTAAGAGAAATGCCTGCAAAATATTAGCATTTTTGAGCTATAAAAGAACTTAGAGAACCTCAAGTCTAGTGTGTGTGTGTGTGTGTGTGTGTGTGTGTGTGTGTGTGTGTGTGTGTATCTATATCTATATCTATATAGATATAGATATAGATATTTTAGTACTGGGAGTCGAACTCTAGTTCTTGTGCTTGTGAGACAGGCAGCAACACCACTGAGCTAAATCCCAGGCCTCTAATGTGTATACTTTGTAGAGCAGCAAAGATCCTATTAAATTAACATTATCCTTAGTTTCCCAGAAATAGTTGATAGAACCCATGTCTCCACCTTAGCTTCTCAGACCCTGTTATTTTATAGAAGAATTTGGCCCTTTATTTCCTAGAGGCACTTACTTTCCAATTTTGTAAGGGAAAATTAATCTTATAAGTATTTCCTATAGTGACATCTTTCAGTGTTTGCATTTATGACCATGAAAGCATTGCCTAATATTTGGTTAGGGTAATATAGAACTGGTTTGTCCAGGCTTAGATTTTCTTTTAACTACATAGAAATTATATGTGCTTTTGCAATATTTAGATAACTTTCATTACAAGGAGAAGCCAGCCAAAGTCCATAGGCACATGTATATATAGTGCTTTTCATAATAGTCTTTTAAGAGACCAACTTTACTCTACTTGGCTACCAAAGTAAACGATCTAGGCAGGACGGTGCCTTAGTGTCTGTGTACAAGGTATCTGTTGCAGCCCAAAGGTAGTAGTACTGTATGCTCCAACCTGTTGTACTGGTTTGGTGTGAATGTTTACTTTCTGTGGTGGGAAAAAATACCACTGCATTCATGCCTGTGAGTGTCCTGAAATCTTTCTGAAACTCAAAGAAGATTTACCAGTTTGTGACTCTTCCTTTGCAGCCTACGGAACTTTCAAGGCATTTTTAATTAAGAGAAGTGCAAGGAGCTCTTGTTTTACTTCTATGTGTTCAATGAACAAGGCTTTCACTACTTTTAGTGATAGGTTTAAACATGCGAAGACCTGAGGCATTCTGGAGTTGAAATTTAGATATTGCGGCAACAGGGCATTTAGGAGTTGAAGCTTTCAGAAGTTTTGCTGGAGAGATCTCATAACTAAGAACTAAATGGACCATGTTTGGAACAAGTAAAATTGCCGAAAGTGTCCAGGCATGCTATTCCAGGTAAGTTTGACCTAAGTAAATAGGTTAAGTGAAGGTGCGTGTGAAGATAACGAGAGGACTGTTTCTCAGGTAAAAGGCAGAGAGAATCCTCAGAACGGGAAATGAGATTAGGAGATGAAATCTGAAGTAAAATACAAGAAGTATTGAAATGAGCATAACTGAGCCTATGAACCCTTTTTGCCTATGTCTTTCAACATGGATATATGATCTTTATTAGAAATAAAATGGCACGCTATATAATTAAATAGAACATGAGTTAAAACTGATTCATAACAGTATGAGGTTAAAACCTGCTCTTGGGGGAAAAGCCAATTCTTAAACACTTTAAAATATAGTTTGTCCTTGGACTTTTAGATAGTCTTAAAAATAAGCTTTAATCTCAATGAATTAAATAATGTTTTATAGCACTGAAAGTATTTCAAAGGAAACTATTTTGAGTTTCATTTGATGTCACTGTAAAATCTTGAAGAAAAGGTGATACATGCCTATAGAATGCTGTGATTGTTTAAACACTGTTATTAATAACACAATTAAATATTTCCATACATTTAATAGGTTGGAGCTCTGTGAGTGTGCTTTCCTTTTCTTAAGGAACTGGAACAAAGGGTGCAGTAATAATCTGATGATTATATGTGTATAAACGCCATATAATTATTACATTGTATGCTATTCTCTGCATTTTGGAAAGAGTTTAAACAAATTTAGCTAATTGACTAGGACAGTAAGCCAACCTTTTTTTTATTACAGTTAATTTTGGGAGGATTATTAACCGAGCATATGCTTGACTTATTATTGGAAAGTATTTCACTTGATACATACGTGAAGGAAAAATGAGCAACTAACAGGATTACAAAGAAAATGTCATTAGGATGAAAACACTTTAAAGGGCATTGAGCTTCAGTGGATTCCTTGAGCTTCTAATCTCTCTTCAGGAAATATATGTGTAAACAGTTTTATTTGACACGGCTGTTTGTTGCTCTGTTGATAGACATACTTAACTATCCCTACAGTTGAACGCTTTATAGGTGCGTTTAGGAATTCATAGTGAAAAGCAATCTGCCTATATTCTTTACATTTCTCATCAGTATAATACAGGTTATATGTTGTGTATTTTTAAAAAATAAGTGTGATTTAGGAAAAGTTATAAAATCTTATCTACTAAAAAAAGTTCAAAAAATGCTTGGAAAATCAGCTACCAAATTTAATGTAATATATAATAAAAATGTGAATGGTATACATGTACACTTGTTAGACAACACAATCAACTTTGCTGTGTGGCTTGAAACCTTGGCGAATGATGGATTTTGCAAACTGATTAAACTGTTGAAGTCCATTCCATCTTTATGATTCTTTTGTTTTCTTAAAAGTGATTTCCTTTGAAAACAGAACATGAGAAGCAGAGAGGATCGAAGGGTCGTTATATTTTATTTTTCTCTTTGTTTATGGGCCTTTAATGCAATCACATACAATTCCCTTCTTTCATAAACTATTGATAAATCTTGAAAAAATTCTTCATCACATCCATATTTCTTGGTAATGGGTTTCTTAGATGGACAAATGCACTTTGTCATAAAAGATGTACGTTGCTTCCTCTCTTGCCAATTCTTGATATTGTTATAATGACAGATATCAAATAAATCATAGAGGAATCTAAGAATTTATCTAGCTTCATAGAGAACATATAATTTGAACTGACACTGGAAACTTATAAATTAGATTAAGTGGCCAGAAGAAATGAAGACTTTCCTGACAAAAAGTACCCTAGAAACAAGGCATAGAAATTGTATCTATACCTATGTTACTTGTCGTATTTTTTCTCACTGAAAGTAAAAAATATTTTTCAAATATATGCTGCAAATAAGAACATATAATAGAAAATCAAGTTAAAATTATATGAATTAAAATCAATATACAAAATGTATGTTGGGGCATCCTGAAGAATTACTCAACAGGTAACGAGTTTGCTTTCAAGCTACCTTGCAGCCAAGAGAAAGGACGAGATATGTTTCAAGATCTATGCCGTAAAAATAAATACACTAGTTATTCAAGAGATGCATAGATTTCTTAATGAGATAGTGTGATAAAAATCAGGATAATTTTTATAGATGACAGGTATCAAGCCCATTTAGTTTTCCTTTGGCAACACCAAGGATAACAGTTTAAAATGTTATAGAGAAAGGGAAGATCATAATATTTAATTCACCTCAAAGCCTTGAAATAGACAAATTCCTTTTGATCTCTAAAGCCAATATACCATCAAACATTTATGTAAAAAAATTCAAACATGTAATTAATCTAAAATGAAAGGAAGAGAAATCAAAATAATAGGAAAATATAGAGTTGGGTTGGGTGTGCTTAGCAGTAAAACATTTGCCTAGCATGTGAAGGGCTCTGGGTTTGATCCCCAGTACTGCAGCATGGGGAAAAAGACATTTATAATATGAAATATTTACAGGAATTAAATGTTTACAGTGTTAACATTTTAGGACATAAAAATGGGTCTTTTAAATGATAAGCACATCCTCTGGCTGAAATTTCTCTTCTAAAGTTTCCATTGGATTTTATGTAGGTATTGTTCATTCTTTTTGCCTAATGAAGGATTCAGTATAGTCAGTGTGGCAGATGTGTGGAGAGGGTGGTATAAAGAGTAAGAATAAATAATGCATTCACATTGATAATAGCGACATTAATCTGTGCTGTGAGGTAATATCCCTGCCTTAAAGATTTTAAGTATAGATAGGAATTTTGGAGGATAGAAAGAAGTGCATTTACTAAGAAGGTACTAATATTTTCATTCTTGTATACTTTATGATTTACCAATTGATTATGTGAATTTATGACAACGTATTTTTCTACAATATTGCATATATATATTTCTTTTTTCTTTTTTCTTTTTGGTACCGGAGATCAAACTTGGGCCCTTGCACTTGTGAGGCTGGTGCTGAAACAACTGAAATAAATCGCCAGCCCAATATTGCTTATATTTATAGGGATTATAAATATCCCTGTCATTTATCAAACTATTCTATTGAATTTACTAACATAATGTGTGATAACATTGGCATGTAAACATGTATACAATAGAATCTCTGAAAAACCACTCTTCATATGAAATGTGCATTTACCTAATTTGGTAACCTTAATAAGTGGAAAGAACTAGTAAATTTGGTAGTAATTTAAAACCAAAATATACTAAGAGTATTTGATGCTGACAACAGTTTTTCTCTTCCATCAACAAACAGCATGCTGAGCCCCAACTGTAGTGGTAATTCATACTGAACTTCCTAGTTATGTTTCCTCTTATCATTAAGTTATCAAATGAAATATCTCAGTCTTGCCATATGTTCCTAGGCTCACAAACCAAAGTAGCCAGTCTGTTTTAATATATGATTTTTTTCACTATTTCATCATGGACCATTTTATTTTATATATTTGCCTCTTGCACATTTCCCTACACTAAAATGTTCTTCTGATAGGAAACTCCATAAGCTGACATGTTTGTTGTTATATTTCTATCATCTGGAATCATAGCTAGCACAAATTATGTTTTCAACAAGTGTAAATTGACTATGTTCAGACAAGAACAAACATAACATACATTGTATTATTATGTGTCTGCAATTTACAGTTATTCAAACATGAAAATTATGCATAAAGTGAAAGCACTTAACCTAAGTATAAAACAATATAACATAAAAAGTCTTTACTAAGAAACCATTGATAAATAATTTTTTTTATATTGAAAGAGCTTTTTTATAGAAGACTAATAATTGACATATAAACTTTATTTCAAGAGACTAGAAGCGGTGCTTTCTTCAAAATTTCTAGAATTTATTCCTCCTCATTTACTCTAATTCTCTATTGCAGTGATTCTACTCACGATTACCTACATGAGTTCTCAGATACTAAGTTTGAAAGTCAAGGGAAAATGAAACTAGAAACAACAAAATTTAGGAAGCCACATTTATGGAATAATCAAAGTGTGGGCTAATACTTGTTGATTATAGCAGGCTACTTTAAAGTGATTGAAATACGATCCTGTGGGATTTGGCTTGATGTTTGGCTGTGCATCTAATAGTGTAAAAATTATGAGGATAGAAATGATTATTTGGAGAGGAGATGTCTGATACTTTAATCTTGTGTTGGAAATAATTGTGAAGCATCTAAACGCTAATGTCTTTATTTTTTATGATCTGTTTTATATGATTATTCTTGACTTGAAGTGCAATGGCATTTGCCTTTCACAAGTTCTTTGAAGGATACAATCTCAAAATTATTTGTGTGTATATTGAGGATATATACCTCATTCGCTAGTTTGAAGATTAAAAGATAATTTATGTTCAACATCAGAGTGGTCCATTGCATTTATATACACTGAAATGTCTTCTTCAATCATCATAACAGCATAGCCATCATTATTTTACCGTTCAGCTTTATTCCCATCATCCCCCATTGCCTCATTGTGTTGAAGAGCTGAAGAGTCCATGTAATGGTGTAGCAGCTGAAGAAAAGAAATACTTGAGGTTTTATTAGTGTTTACTTGTATTGAATTGGGAAGGAGAAAGAGACTGCTAAAAAATGAAGCATCTGGCTTGAATGATAAAGAATAATATACTTAACTGATTTAGAAGATGTTTTAGAGAACTGATATAGAGATCGGAGAACAGGTTAGGGAAGTAAAACAAAATGAGATTACTTTATAAATGTTATATTGAACAGTAAGAGGTATGTCTTGACAAAAATGGCCAGGATTTAATTTAAAATCCTACATCTTGATAGAGAAAATTGTGAAAGTTTTTAAAGTATAGAAACGGGGATGTATGTAGCTCAGTGGTAGAGTGCTTAGCATTTGTGGGGCATAGGGTTTATTCCCCAGCACTGGGGGAAAAAAAGTATAAAGAGATATAAACAGTAGATGATATTGTGAAGAGGTGAGATTATGCAAAGCTGGTGGGAGACTAAAAAGACAAGAAGAATAATCGTAAATGCTGAAGTTTGAGCACATATAAACAAGATATGTGGGTGACAGATTACATATGATAGAGTTCTGAGGGAAATGCGTGGTAAGAAATTTTATATAAAAAGACTATATATATATATCAAATGACAGAATAGACAAGTAGCAAGAATTTGGTAGATTCAAGGCTGGAATTAAGGTGAAACATAAGAAAGAATACAATTTGGAAATTACCAGAAATAAAGAGGAAGATACAGTTGTTGATTTAAAGTATAAATTTCTTAAAATAGAAATATAACAGAGCCCTGAGAAACTACCATAGTTAATAAATCTGAGAAAGAAGCTAATAGGTAGTCACTTCTTAATCATTTTATAAGGGAAATATAATTAGCTGTTTTTACAAAAGAGAAACCAATTTCAGAGAGAAGGTATTAAAATAGCAGGGCTATGTCTGAGATAGACTTAGATTATTTGAGTGACTCTAACAAGTACAAAATACAGATTTTTCTTTCTCAGAGGAAAAACAATGAGTATAAAGACAGATTTACTGAGGTACCTAAAAGAATGGATGATGGAGTTCCTGCCAAGTGTGTCTGTAGTTTTGTAGACAAAGATAAGTTCATTCAGGCAAGAGTTGTGGCGGGGAGCTATGTGTGGGATGCTGAATTCTTGGAAGATAAACCAAAGGATTGGTCAGCCACAGCTGCAGTGAAGGTAGCTGAGTGTCAGTGAATGTGGGAAAGCAACAGAAAAAAATGCAGGTAGTTATTAAATCATTTTTCACAGAAATGTTTCTGGTAATAATCTAGGTGGTGGGTGTACATATGTGTGTGTGTATATTTGTGTGTGCTTTCTCTGTATATTTAGCTAGAGATTAATATTGCAGAATATTAAGAATTCATAGTGTGATACAACCCTCAGTAGCCTATTCCAGCAACTTCACCTATTGCAGCAACTTCTCTTCAGACTCTTAAGCCACTGGAGTGTAATTTACTAGAAGAGAAAACTTCATTTTATTACAGATCCATAAGCCTTTTTAAAAATAATGGAAAGCTCAAGCTTCACTGTGGATATATTTTTTTAATGGTTTCTCCTTATCTGTGCAAGAAAGCACTCAAATAAACTACTGTCCATAGTTGTGATAGATCTATAAATCTGTGGAGTGATGTTTAGATTAATGTTTAACCATGCAGAGGTTTCATGAACCTTGGATAGTTAATGACTTGCATCAAGGTTTGTATCAGGTTATTAGTATCATCAATGATAATCATGATAAAAATAAATAATTATAAAAAGGCTTTTACTAAATGCCCATCATGGACAAAGCTAGAGTATAAATCACAACATATTTTTCTCCATTGATCACTGTATTTCCCAGGTGTACCACCATTTTTTTAAAAAATTGAACATTCAGAGAGTATTTCACAAATTTATAATTTGTATCTATATGTAAAGCTTAGTGACTGCTAAATATTATTACTGAAAAATATAATATCTCTTGAAGAACCAAGTCCATGACTAATGTATCTGCTCTTCTACAGATACCGTGTTTTACAAAAATTTACTTAACTTCATAGATACACACAGAATTTTTTATTTGAGGTACCATGATTCCTCTAGTCCTACCTACCCTCACATCCTTATCGTATTTTCCTCATATCCACATTCTTGGTACTTTCATTGAGAGTGATAAGGCTCTGAAGAAGAAGTTTGAATTAAATGAGTTATACTACATTCAAGAATGTTTTGAACATTAACCTTCAGTTTGAAGTTTTAGGTGACCAAAAACTGATATTAAGGAATATAGATTTAGTTTTACAAAATATACCTTAAAAAGGTTTTTAAACAAGTGATGCTTTGCTGATACTAAAGTTATTTCCTCTACAGTGTTCCTAACTTAACAAATTAAATGTAAAAGCTATAACTCCTTTATATTATCCATAGACATAATAAAAAAATGTTACACCACATAACTTTGACTTAGTCAATAATTCTAGGCTTAGCCTTAGGGTTTGAAGAGAAAATTATTCCTGTTACACATTTTAATTATGCTATAACTTTGGGAAAGAGCTATTGATCTTCAGCATCTGACATGGGAAAGTTGGTTCTTTTTTGCTCTTTAGTCAGTGAAAATTGGTCATATAGGCTAACAATGAAGAATTTAGAGAAATCAAAGGCAATGTGTATATAATAACAGATATGTTGTTGTATTTGAGTAACTTAAATGTTAGAAGCCTTAAAGATTACCTTTACCAAACACCATTCTTCAGTAAACTAGAAACACACATTTGAGTTATTAAATATATCTTCTTTTAGGTGAAGGAACTTTTGTAGCAGTACTCTTGATGATGTTTAATACTTTAACACAGAAATAGGCTGGCCTAAGTAGGAATTTTTTTTAATCCTGTGCTTTAAGATTCTTAAGAATTTTTACAGTGTCACTGTGATTATCATTTAAAAGTTATTATTTCACAAATTTTCATCCTTAAATCAATATTATGGTTGAAAAGTTTTATTCTGTTAAATAAAACTGATAGCTAATATCCATGATAATGATTTTCATGGTAATAAGAGTAGCTACTTTTTCCTGCGCATTCAGTGGAGGGTGAACATTACTATAAATACATGTATATGTGGCTACACCCACCATGTGAGAATTGGCCTTTATTTTCCTTTTATACAGGCTCGGTGAGATTAACTGGCTAAGGAGTGTGTAGGTACTAAGCAGAGTTGGGATTCAAACCTGCATTTGTCTGACTTATAGAATTATGCTCTAGTTGAATATGTATAGCTTTGTTTATTTGCCATTTTCAGCAAAATTTAATTCATGTTTAGAACTTTAAACTGGCATAAATTTCTATTTAAATTTAAATGTACACAATATATTATTATGCATTGTGTGTGACTCAGCTTTCTATCCCTGTCATAAACTGCCTAAGAAAATCAAATTATAAGAAGGGTTTATTTTTGCCTATTGTTTGCAAAGTTTCAGTGCCTAATTCGTTGGCTTGCTTGCTTTTAAGGTGTTGGCAAGGGAGAAAGGCAGTAATGGGTGTCAAAGGAAGTTGCTTCCCCGATAGCACCCAGGAACCAGAGAAAGTGAAGACTGACATCCTAAAATCCTCTTTGATGGCACTGCCTCCAGTGACCTGTGACATCCCCCTGGGCTCTATTTCTTACAGCACCTAGTCCCAACAGTGCCAGCCTGTGGGTCAAGCCTTTAACCCGTGGGCCTTTGGAGAGCATTCTAGACCCAAATTGTAGCATGTATCCAACAAATATTTAGTGAAATATGATTGCACATCTGTCAAGTGTTTGGAATTTAGATACTGAAGCTAAATTGAAGGAGACATGAGCCACAACCACTCATAGTCTACCATGGGAGACACATGGTAATGCAAATTCTATCGGTTATAGAATCTCTTAAACATTCCAGGAACAGTAGTCCCTTGGTATGTGAGGGGTGTTGGATTAAGTAACCCTTGTGGATAGCAAAACCTGCAAATGCTCAAGTCCCTTATTAAAAGGGCTTACTATTTGTATATAGCATATGCACATCCTTCCAAATGTTTTAAAAAATCTTGTTACTTATAATACCTAATGCTATGTACATAAGTATTATGTAAATACTATGTACATAAATATTATGCAGAATTGTTTAGGAATATGATGAGGAATAAAAGTATTTGTATGTTCTGTAAAATATAATTTATTCTTTGCATATGTTTGATCTGTTGTTGATTGAATCCACAGATAAGAAACCCGTGGATACAAAGGGCAAACTATATATAATGCCCTTCACAGTGGCTCAGGATGCAATGGCATGCACTAATCAACTTAATTTAATTTTAATAGTGAATGATCTAAAACTCTATTTTTGAAACCTGTATTTCTATGTTTCTTTTTTTTTTTTTAAGAAAAGTACAACTTTCTCTATGTTTTAATTTTGGGGCTACCATTCAGCTTTTATTGCAACTTTACAGACACAATTTAGTAAAAAAATAGATTTAAGGCATTGAATACAGACATCTTAGTACAGAAGGAAACTTTTCAAATCCAAATTTATTTTTGTCTTAACTTCAAACAATTAATGATATATACAGTTTGTCTCCAATCCACTTTGATACTGGTGTATATACAGGATTTTGAAAAATAATGCTCTTTAGCTAGTTTAGTGCTTTTGAATATAGAGTAGTTGTGGGATTTAGGCATTATATAAAAGTTACATTTTTTAAGAGGAGATGTTAGAGATCTACTATGCACAATATGCTGGTCCTGGGAAGTCATTTTGTCACATTGTTAGCAGTTACAACAATATCTAAAGGTATTACTGGCTCTTAAGCTATAATATTTGCACAGGTCATCCTGTCTAGAAGCAAATGAATAGAAAGAGGAAAAAAGCATAGTACATATTTCTTTGATTGTCAAAAGTGAAGATCTGTTCATTCACAGAAATGCAGTGTTTCAGTGATAAGAAACCAGTTATAAAGACATATTGGCACGACTAGTATGTCTGAGGAACTTCAAGCATTCATTCATAGAATGTGCATGGTGAGTATGAGGCTACTGAAATCACCTATTTTCCACAAGGGTTACTTATTCACCTATTTTCTTGCCTAGCATAAAACGTGTCTCCAACCCACTGATTGCAGTAGCATTATAAGTATGTGGTAGTATGCTGATTTTACTTCATGTGGATACATGTATGCCTCCATATACTCAGATCTTCATGCACACCTGTCACATTTCAGATGAACATATGTCTACATGTTATATATGTCAGTCACATTTTATGTGAGCTGCTTTTGTGGAACACATCAGAATCTCTTCATGAAGAATTGTTCCTGTGTAGGAATTGAATATCAATGACTCTTGACTCCAGTCTCCCTTATTGGTTCCTAAATGTGCCAAATTAAAGTACCTGCATAGTGGACAAGAAGGTAGCATGGGGATTTCCTGGCTCTCGTTCCTGCCAAATTGACAGGTTGCATTACAGCCGGTGTGCAGCAAAGTGATTGAGAATGTATGGGTTGACAAAACATCCGTGATATGACTGCAGGCATTGTACGTGGATTACATGTCCTGGCTAGTATTGGCCTCAAGAGATGATACCTGGGGCTTTGGCTTGCAAGGGCATCTATATGCATATAAAACATCAATGAAAAGCTGAGTGTCCAAGAAAAAATAACCTTGTCTAGGAGGCTTTACATAAATTGCTTTCCAATACAGTTTGGGTTTTTTTTTTTCGCCATTTAAATCTCATTTATATCTTACTTATATAAGTAGATGCAATAAATATATGTGTTAGATGCTGCTATTATTATTGTTGTTGTTGTTATTATTATTATTATTATTATTATTATTATTATTTTATTTGGACTACTGACCATCTTATTCAGCTGCCAGGAAAACAGTAAAAGCTGGTTTGTTAAAATTAATGATTACAAGAATAAAAGACAACATCATCCAACTAACTTTATGAACACATTTAGCATTCAGAATCCACTCTCTACTTGTAAGATGCCTGACCTTAACATGTAACAAGATAAATTTGATAGGTGTGACCCTGAATTGGACAATAATTTTCAGGATGATCTAAAAGGAAGAGTGAAAATGTAGATTGTAGATAGTGTATAAAACTAGTTGTTTACCATGTATGCATACAAATATTTGTGTAGAAATTCAGGAGAGAAATAGACTTCCACAAACATCTTCATGGACCATAGCATGATGGATTGCGAATAAGGATTTTTATACTCATGTATAGTTTTTAAGTGATAATTTATAGATTTGATTAGATTTTCAAAGCAATTGATAATCCCAACAAAATTAAAATGATTTCTAAAGTCCATTTCCTAAAGTACGTAATTCACTTCACATTCTTATATATTTCTGTTAATATATGTTAATGTTTTCCCCAGAGAAAGAGAAGTATGTTTTATTTTTTAAGAGAAACAATATCCCTTAATTTATGATTAAGAGAACTCTAATTTTCAGTACAAACATTATTATGGGAAATAATTCTCAATATTTTGATCAGAATAAAAACAATTTCAAGTTAAAGTAATAAAATTGCCAGCAAGGATTAAAGTAGATTGTTATTTGCCTACTTTTCATTTTACATGGATCATTAGAACTAATTATGAGAGTGATATCTACATTTCAAATATAAAGATAAATGCTTAGGAGGAATAAAAATATCTCTGTAATGCTGATAGTCATACTTTCTTAAAAAATTATCCATAGCTATAAACCTAAAAATTGAAAGGAAAAATATCTTACATTATTTTGGGGAAAAATGAATATTTTAAGAATTGTACAAAATTACAGTATTTAACAGATTTATTTCATTATATATTCTTACACATTATAAGAATGCATATCTTATACTGCATATACTATTGTTGTGATCATATATTAATAGTACAAATAATCTTAGATTTTAGTATACTAATAATCAGTGTATAAAAATAATCTTGTCTCTTCATTTTTGTGTGTGTGAACTTAGGATAGATATTAAATAAGTTGTAGAATCTTATTGTAAGGCTTCATCAAAGCAAAACAATGAAACAGGATTCATTAGAAAATATGGTGTAGTTGAAGTTTTTAATTTGTCTTTTTCTTTTAAAATTTAGTACATATTGAAATACAAAATGATTACATTCAGCATGGGGAGTGGTGCTTGTACATAATAAATATATTGTAACTCTTTTTACATCCCTGCCATGCCTCTATCTTTTGATCCCCTTTTCATTTACAAAAGATCTGTTTTCTACTATCCATCTTTTATTTTATTCATTAACTGTTTATGTTTTGGGTGTCTAATTTAAGAGAAAATATACGATATTTAAGCTTGTGTGTCTGATTTATTTCACTTCACATTATGGTCTCAATGTGTATCCATTTTCCTACACATGACTCAAATTTATTTTTTTATGGTAGAGTAGAACTCCACTGTGTATAAATACCGTACTTCCTTTACTCACCTCTTGATGGAAATTGTTACTTTCTTCAGTCTGTGTGACATGTACCGTTCCTTAATGGTAACTGCCCTTTTGCCCCTTCTCTGTCCCTCCTACCATATAACCTCCTTATAATGCTTGAATATAAATTAATAAAATTCTTCACAGTAAATTGTTGTAAAATATTTGTAATGGTAGAATGTCCAGCCAAATGAAAGCTATATTTTTGTGTGGTATGGCCTGCTCTGTGTTTTTGAAAAATATTACATAGATAACTGTCAAGATTCAAGATTTTTTTTTTTTTGTACCGGAAATCAAAATTAGGCCCTTGCTCTTAAGAGGCAGGCAGCAGACTTTAACCACTGAGCTAAATCCCTAGCCACAACTGTCAAGATTTAAAGGTTCCACCCTTCTCAATTTTTCATCATTCAATTGTCATACTTAAAATTCCAAGGTCTGAAAATTTTTATAACTAAACTAATCCTGTTGACTGTGCTGATTTATTAGTTTCCTTTGTAATACTGGATTTGAATAGTCATTTTGGGGGGAGATTACCTAAGGGAAATTTTGAACTAGGGGCTTTCTTGTGTGCTATTTCATATGGGCTACTATTTCAAAATAAGCATCATAGGGTGGTTTAAACAATGAGCATTTATTGCTCACAGTCCTAGAAGGATTTGTAGATTCAGAGCACTGTGAGGTCTTTTTGGCTTGATGATGGCCACCTTCTTGCTGTATCCTCACGTGGACAGAAAGCTGTGATCTCCCTTTTTATAAACGCACTGATCCCATCATGGGCGTTCCACCTCTGTGACTTCATCTCAGCATAATGACCTCCCAAAGACCCTACCTCCAAATACTACAAAAGACGGGCCAGCTAAAACTACATACAATTGCAAAAGATGGATTTTTGGGGTAGGAAACACAAACATTCAGGCCATAATACATGTCCTTAACTATATTGAAGAGAAGTGGCGATAGTGGGCATCCTTGTCTTGTTCCTGATTTTAACATGAAGGTTTTTAGTTTTTGGCCATTCAATATGATGTTGGCTGATGGTTTTTCATAAATAGCCTTTATTAAATTGAGGTATAGACCATCTATTCCAATTTTTTGCAGGGTTTTTATCATGAATGGGTGTTGAATTTTATCAAATGCTTTTTCTGCATCTATTGAGAGGATCATATGGTTTTTGTCCTTGACTTTGTTAATATAATGTATTACATTCACTGACTTTCGTATGTTGAACCACCCTTGCATCTCTGGAATAAATCCGACTTGGTCATGATGGATGATCTTCTTAATAATCCTCTGTATTCTGTTTGCTAGTATCTTATTAAGG
>NW_022900924.1:35719642-35727438 GCF_012274545.1 Fukomys damarensis
TGCAACAATGCATAAGATTCTAATAAGATTACTGACATTTAGAAATGGGAGGAAAGGAGCTAAAGGTGTAGGGAAGGTGTGATACGTAGGGGAAGAACAAAAAGGGAAAAGAAAAAAATGTGAGAGAATGAAAAGATGAAAATAAAGTGTTTGTAGATGGGGAGGGGAGGAGGGGGTGAAGGGAGGGCAGAGGTAAGGGGAAAAAAATGAGAATCAAGACTTACCATGTAAAGGTACATGATCCCAACAATGAATGTAACTGTACTGTATCCCTAAATGTACCAATAAACTCAATAAAAAAAAAAAAAAATACATGTCCTTGCAAGGAGACAGTTAAACTCTTACCCCTCAGCTCTATTTTCATACCTTTTGCACCTAAATACATATTCCTTTCTTTCCTTTCTGTGCTAGTCTTTAGATCTCTGTCATTCAATATACCAGTTAACAAATGCATAAAGCTGGTTAATGTATTCTTACAGACTCATTAAGCTGATTCACTTGTTATCTTGAATTGAGACCTCCTATCATGAGTAATCACACTGAGTAGATTGAAATTCCTCAGTCTCTGCTTCATTTTCAATTCTCTCTCTCTCTCTCTCTCTCTCTCTCTCTCTCTCTCTCTCTCACCTTGCACTTGCAAGTTAGGCACAGCTCCACTCAGCTGTATCCCTGGCCCAGCATTCTCCATTCTGCCCATATCAAGCATCCACAAAAGACTTCCTCATAGCCCAAAAACCCAATGAGAAAAGAAATTAATTTTGAAACTATCATTTAGTTCCAGGAGTTTTATTACATTTCAGATTTTGTTTTTAGGATTCATTTGAGTATTATTTCTACTCAGTATCACAAATATATTTTCTTTCCATAAATGAACCATGTAACTATCAGCATCTATAGTTATTTTTAAAAGTTTATAGCTTTGTAATATAAAATATGGTTTGGAATTTTTAAGTAGAATTTCAACGGAGATTTCTTAATATTTATTAAGACCAATACATGGTAATTACAGATCAAAAAATTTAACTAAATATAAGGAAGTACTTTTTTTCTTTCTTTTTTTTTTCTTTTTAGTATGGGGATCAAACTTGGGACTTAGCATTTGTGAGGCAGGCAGCAGAACTGCTGAGCTAAATCCCTGGCCCAGGAATAACTTTTTTATAATTACAGATGAAAAGATTTTTTTCTCATAATAAAATATAGAAATTCAGTAACATTGGGCAGTGAATTTATTACAAACAGATATAGTAGAACATAGGTTGACTATTAGTTAAAGATAATAATCTAGAGATATGTATGTAAATATGATGCTGTTTTGAGTACTTCTAAAACTAAGACTGCAGTTTTCAAGTATTAGTTTTCTATGGATACATCTGACAAGAAATGAACTTTAAAAAGAGCATGAAGTAATATATAGGGTCCCTCAAAGTTGGTTACTTTGTGACTGATTTTGGAAAGAACTTTGCAATTAATTCTAAATCTATAATGTGATAAATATTCAGCAAAATGTAAAAAGATTTTCAAAAGTAACTTTTTGAAAGTACTTAGAGGAAATTCTGTGATTATATAATTAAATTACATGAACTCAGTATGAGAAAGCTATTGATTGGCAAGTTGAAACAGATGAAAGATTTGTGTGTGTGTGCGTGTGTGTGTGTGTGTGTGTGTGTGTATGTGCAATTTATTTTCTAATAATCTCCCTCCTTGCCTTTATAGGATCTAATAATGGGGAATTGGCAAAAGAGATAAATTATTGTCCTTTGAGAAAGATGTTTAAGCATTTAGCTTCTTAAGCCTCTAAAAACTGCTTAAAATTATATGAGAGAACGTATTACTGTAAGAATTCAAAAACACTGAAAATAATGCAAGTTTTAATTCATCTTTTTTGAAGCACCTTAACTTATAAGCTTTAACTCTCTGGGATTGTTTCATGTTACTTTATGCCTAGTGTTTGTGGTTGCTGTTTACCCATTTAAGAGAATGCAATGGCTCTCTAGTCCTCTTGAAATTTTTATTTTTGGCAGTAAGCTCAATATCTGTTCTGTTGTTCTTTTCATTTGTCTCTGTACAATACAGCAAGGAAAGTTTATTTCTGATTTTTCCTTACCCCATGCCCTTCTGCAACTCAATGAAGATATCATAGTTGATGTCTGACACTTTCTCATAATTAGTGTGCTTCAGAGGGCATATGAGTGAAAAACATGACCAGTTAAATTAAAGACGTGTCATGTTACTATTTGTCCTTCTTTATAAAAGAATGAAGAAAGCAAAGAGAATCCAGTATACCAATTCCATGCTGTCTTGCAGTCCTGTCAGAACTTTCAATACTTATATAAAGTCTTTGTTTTTATCAGTCTCAGTAAATATACACAGTTGTTTTATGCAGATTTTCATGAGATTTTCTAGGTTTTCCTACACAAGACAAACCAAAATAGCTTCATTGTTTCTTTGTTTGTTTATAGGACTATAAAGAACCTTCCAGAACAAGAGTAGAGCTTTTGAGATATTTGTTTCTCTTTCCCAAATACATATCCTTCTATATTTACTCTGTTCTTTGTTAATGTGTCATAGAGAATAAGCAAGATAAGTCTATTTTATTAAAGAGCAACCTAGAGAATATACAGTTTTAATTGTAAAGATAAAAAAGTTCAATTTTGCTCCTTCTTAATTTTGTCAAAGGCAGATTCCCTAGTCAGGCCTCCATTGCAGATCTGCACAGTACTGTGTTCCAGTCTGGAAGCAGAATCACCTTATTTTCAATGACTTTGGCTTTAACATATACACACTTGAGTGGCTTCTGGTTTTATAATATACATTTAAATTTTTTTCACTCTATTTAGTGTTGTTCCTCTTGAAGTAAATGCTTCATTCATTAATAATTTATAAAATATAAATAATTTATCCTATAATTTAAAAAATTTCAATGTATTCTATTTTTATAATTCTACTATTATATTTTATATGATTGCTTGCTTCAAAGCAATTTTAAATTTACATTTACAATTTCAAATGAATAAAAGGTTACTCATAATTTTCTAAGCGTTGCTTCTCTTTGCCCCCCAAATCCCTGGTTTTCTTACCCTTCCTCTTGGTGGAACTCTTTATTTAATTGTCTTTATTTATTTTCTCCTATTTTCTTTTAAGCCTACTTTCCCCAGGCATTTGCTCCAGCCATTCAACAAAACTGCTGTTGTCAAGGATATCTCATTGTCTTTATGCTCCTAAACCCATTCCTAAATTTTCAATCTTCATCCTGCTTTTCATCCAGCAGCATTTCACAGTGTTGATGATCCTGCCTTCCTTCGGTGCTTTCCTGGTTTGCTCCTACTTTGCTACTTACTCCTTGTCACTGTCCCTTCTATTTTGTCCAAATATACTGGCTGTCTTTATATTGGAGTGCCTCAGATTCAGTCTTTGATCCTATCTTTCTCTTCCCTTCCTCCTTAGTGATCCATTAGCTCTATGTCATGACTGTAGACTTCCCAACTTCACTGGACTTTATTTTTCTTTTAATTTTTATTTTAGTAGTATATGTTTGTGGTACAAAATGATTGCATTCATCATAAAGAGATGGTACCTGGACATAACACATCTTAATTCTTTATAAATTCCTTGCCTCTCCTTTTCTTATTCATTCCCTCATCTCTTGGCCCCTTCTCATTTGCAACTTTAGAATCCGAGACATAGATGGCCTAGTAAGTACTCACTGCCTTCCGCTGGATGTGTAATAAACATCTCTAACTATGCTCTTTACTTCTGACAACTTCCTGATCCTGCTGTGGTGTTCCACAGTTTGGTCGGCAGTAATTTCATTCTATCAGTTGCTCGGGCTAAAAACAAAACAAAATCTCTCTTTTTACCTGGGATCAAACTCAGGACCTTGCACTTGTGAGGCAGACGGCAGCACCACTGAGCTAAATCTCCGCCTTTACATCTCCTATATTTTTCATCAAGGGAGAAATGATACTGTCTCTACATTCAGGTACATCCAGAATTTGACTACTTTCCACTGGTGCATTAACATTGCCTTGATCTCTCAATTACCCCCGTCTCTTGTCTATAATATCCAATTGGTATTCTAACTCATCACCTATTTCAATCCTTACTCCTTTTTTGCTTATCCTCAGTCCAACCACATTGGTCATACTAGTACAGGCCTGTTATGTTCCAACTTTAGGGCTTTATACCATCTCTTCCTTCTGCTTAGTTTATTCTTCTCACAGGTATACACCCACTTGATTTAACTCCTTCACCTTCTTTAAATCTTTGCTCAATTTACTCTCTTCAGTAGTTTCTTTAGGCTGCCATAACAAGTAACTACACTTTGAGTGGCTTTAAAAGAGAAGAAATGTGTTTTCTCACAGTTCTGTTGACGTCTAAAATCAAAGATCTGTTAGATTTGTTTCCTTATAAAAGCTCTGAATAAAAGTCTATTTAGTGCCCTCTCTCCTAGATTCTGGTGGCTGCTGGCAATCTTTGGGGATTCTCAGTTTAGCTATCTAGCTACAACAGTGGTCAGGGTCTTCCTATCGTCTTGGTCTCTACTTGTGTTTTCACCCTTCCTGTGACCTCTTTTAAGCGCACCTTTTACTAGATTAAAGGCCCAACCTGAATCTGGGATGATTTTTATCTCAAGATCCTCTTAAAAAGATTCTTAAATATGATAAAACAATTTTTTTAGAGTTTATTGGTACATTTTAGGTATACAGTAGAGTTACATTCATTATAGGAATCTTGTACCTCTACATGACAGATCTTGGTTCTCATTTTTTCCCCTTGTCCCTGCCCTCCCTTCACCCCCTCCCTGTTTACAAACACTTTATTTCCATCTTTTCATTTTCTCACATTTTTTCTTTTCCATTATTACCCTTCCCCTACCCATCCCACCTTCCCTACACCTTTAGCCCTTTTCTTCTCATTTCACAATGTCAGTTATCTCATTAGGATCTTATGTACTATTACAATTTATTCACACCAGAGAAACTATTTGGTATTTACACATGTGTGACTTATTTATTTCACTTAGGAGTATATCCTCAATATGTATCAATTTTCCTATGAATGAATCTAGTTTCTCATTCTTTATGGCTGAGTAACATTCCGTTTTATAGAAAAACCACATGGGCATATGAAATGAACAGACATTTCTCAGATAAAACAATTTTTAAATCCCAGAAAAAGAGATCTTTTGAAGTGGCCACCAATCAGCTCACATAATTAGGCTTATCCTGATTATTAATTTAAAATGACAGTCTCCATTCCTCAGGCTTTATGCTACAGTTACAGTCATTCATTGAAATTCTTTTGGGTTTGAGCATTTTGTGCTTTGGACTTTAGATATTTTTGGATTTTAGGAAGAGTATATGTACACACCACAAAGTGCACTCTGGCCCAATAGAGTTTGGGTTTCACACTATTATCAAATACAGTGTCTTTCTTCATTGAAATATGTGGATATGCACATTATGAGACAAGTGAGATATATACAAAGCTTTACTTCTAATCAGATGAGGTTTATTTTCTGAATCAGTTTGTGTCATGCTTATGGTAAAACTTCCAAGAGATATTTTTTTGTTTATTATGTGCATCTTGGTTATATCTGTTTGTTTATTGTGTCTTTCTCTAGTCAACTCTCAGTCCATGCGGGCAGTTTTGTTTTACTTTCTGATGAACTCCATGCTCCTGAATAGTCTTTGGTATTTTGCGGATGTTTGGTTAATATTTGAACATCTGCTGATGTTCCTCACCTTAGAAATATTTTCTAGAAATTGAGGTCAGAGGAGAATGTGCAGAGAAAAGGAGGTACAAAAGATTTCAAAGATGATAAAAGGTGGAGTTTAATGTATCTTCTGCCTTTTGCCTTATCTGATCTGATCTTATATCTCATTTCAAATGTTTCAGACGAGGGAAACCCTTTGGTGAATGAGCTTTTCCATATTAAATAATTGAATTATTTGATCATTTAATTTATCTAGAATATTTTTGCAGTGATAGTTTTTAGACATGAAAGTTGTATTTTGTCCTTTGTGTTTTGCATAAGTTTAATGTCTTACAGGAAAAATTCAGAAAAGAAACTATTTTGGTCCTGTATTTAAGGTGATACAGAACACATTTTATTCTATTGACAATTAAAGTTATATTTGAATTTTCCAACCTTATAACTTACCATTGATTTTTTAATTTTTTTTTCTCATTGAGTTAATTGGTATATTTTAGATATACAGTACAGTTACATTCATCATTGGGATCTTGTACCTTTACATGACAGGTCTTGGTTCTCATTTTTTCCCCTTATCCCTGCCCTCCGTTCACCCCCTCCTCCCTTCACTATTTACAAACACTTTATTTCCATTTTTTCATTTTCTCACGTTTTTTTTTCTTTTCCCTTGTTACCTTTCCCCTACCCTTCCCACTTCCCCTACACCTTTAGCCCTTTTCTTCCTATTTTACATTGTCATTGTATCATTAATATCTTATATACCATTATAGCTTCTCTGGTGTGAAAAACCACTAACTTTTTAAATCAATGAACTGTTTTCCTTATTTCTATGTTTCATTACTTCATAAAAACTTAAACTGTAAACACTGTGGAGAACTTACAAAATGATTTCAGTTTAGGACTTTTTCTCTCCTCTGCTCCCCCCGCCCTTTGCTAACATTATACCACCAAAACAATGACAAGAAAACACAAGTGGCCTTGCTCTGAAGTATTTTACATATAAAAAATACAACATAATGACCAAGAGAAGAACAACTGAGGATGACGCATGGATTTTTTTGTTTTGTTTTGGTGAAATATTATTCTGATGCTGGGCAAAATTATTTAAAATACAAAAGTCAAATTGAAAGCTGAATTTATTTATTCCCTATGTATAAAGAAGACCACTGACTGTTCCTGGATGGTGTTTATAATAATAAAAATAAATGGTAGAACTTTAAAGCTTTGTTTCAGATGTCTCGGTTGAGCCTCACTTGATAAAGTAGTGCCTGTCTGGGTCCCCTTCATAGTATCAGTCTATTTCTGTTGGATGCTTTGACCATATCTTTTTTATTTTAGTTTAGTTTTTATTAGTATATGATTTCGGTGTAGAATGCTTACATTCACTGTGGGATGTTAGTATGTGTGTGTGATACATCTTAATTCTTTTCACTTTCCCTCCCCGTCTTTTGCTCTCTTTCCCCTTGGTGAAAAATCAATGTCTTTAAAAATACTCTGCTTCCTCTTCCTTCTTTTCATTTGTGAGCAAACATATAGGCCGCCAAGAAAATAAACAACCCAGTAACACATTTTCTGTCTGTGCCTCTACTTTAAGTACCGTTATAGCTCTGTCTTCAATTATTACCAAAATTCTGATCCTGTGCCCTATTTTAAGGGATTCCATTTTCTTGCCTGCTCTGCCTGAGCTCTCTGTAGCCTGATTTCCACTGCTGTGTGTATTTTGGTGCTCCCCTGGATAATATCAGTGTTAAGATAGAGATTTGTTTCAGACATCTGACTTTGAACTGCTTTACAGCACTGAGCAGTATAAATATCTAATTAACTAAATGGAATTTGGAAGGGCTTTGTTAATCTTGTGATCAGTTATGAACTTTCCCCCTAAGGAACTTCTACTAAACCACAGAGGCTACATTTGTCTTTGTCATTTGGATAAATTTACTTATTTATTTCATCATATAAACAAGCTAATTAGATGGAAAAATTGCTCTGAATTTTATTTTAAGACATGAAACATCTCATGTGGAATTTGTTTGTCCTAGTATATATATATCTATATATCTATATCTATAGATTTATATAT
>NW_022900924.1:35727477-35741070 GCF_012274545.1 Fukomys damarensis
ACATATTCAGTTCTACCTGAGAACCCAGGCCTAGTATTCCTATCTGTTCCTCAATTCACTTAACTTCACTTTTTGTAACACAATGTGGGAATTGATTTTTCTCTTCCTATATTTTACCTCTTTGCTATAACTTTCTAATTCAATTCTACTTTTAAAAATATAAAAGATTTAGAAGGATAATCTTGGTTGAAATTTTGACACATGCTATAATCATTGTTATTTTCTCTAAGAAGTATGTTGACTATTTCCAGTGAAAACAACATTTTTGGTTTACTTTCTCTTCACTTGTCATAGTACTTTTACATTTATTCCTATTGCTTGTTTGTTAAATCCATTTTATCATATTTATATCTATTCTTTTTGTTTGCTTAGGGTTTTTCTATATATCCTCGCAGGCTGGAAGTACAGACAGGATCCTTCAAGCTTATTTTAACATGCATGGATTTCAAAGTCCTCCACTTCTTTCTTTTTCCTCATTGAGTTTATTGGTACATTTTAGGTAGACAGTACAGTTACATTCACCACTGGGATCTTGTACCTTTACATGACTGGTCTTGGTCCTCACTTTTTTCCCCTTGTCCCTGCCCTCCTTTCACCCCCTCTTCCCCTCCCCATTTACAAACACTTTATTTCCATTTTCTCATATTTTTTTCTTTTCCCTTATTAGCTTTCCCCTACCTTTCCCACTTTCCCTACACCTTTAGCCCCTTTCTTCCTATTTCACATTTTCCATTATATCATTAGGATCTTATGTACTATTATAGTTTATTCACACCAGAGAAACTATTTGGTATTTACACTTGTGTAACTTATTTATTTCACTTAGGAGTATATCCTCAATATGTATCCATTTTCCTGTGAATGAATCTAATTTCTCATTCTTTATGGCTGAGTAATATGCACACCTATGTTTATAGCGGCACAGTTTGTAATAAGTAAAACTTGGAAACAGCCCATTTGCCCATAAGTTGGAAACTGGATAAAGAAGGTGTGGTTTTTCTATTAAAAAAAAAGTCCTCCACTTCTTAATGCCTTCACTTTGTGGGATACATTTTAACTTATGAACTTTGTGGGATATAAACATTCAAGATTATAGCAGTGCTGTTATAAAAACTATGCACAGCAGCTCTTTCACCCTCTTTTTATTCTGGGAGGATACAGGAAGTCAGACTGTAATCCTGAAGAAGATCCTCATCAGAACCCAATAATCCTGGATTCCTGATATCAAACTACTAGTATTCTGAACTGGGAGAAATCAATATTTTTATAAGCTACCCAGACAATGTTATTTTGCTATATCAATTCAAACTGACTAGGATATTGAATTATTTCATCAATCAGGACTCTGTAGTTATTGTCTGATTTATTAGATTATGGTGGTATTTTTTTTCTTTTGTGTAATATGATGATCTAAAATATATTTAACTCACATTTCATATAACTAAATTTATTTTGTCTAATATTTTATTGCTAAACTATCTCATTGGATTTAAATTTTCATATGGAATAATAATAAAACTAGTAGCTCAAGATCTAGTTATAAGAGAGACTGAGAAAATTAGAGTATCAAAAAAGTATAAAAATAAATAGAAACTTTCTTACAGTCATATTAGAGATATGGTTTCAGTTCAAATAGCTGATTTTCTCTTCAAATTTGATCAATACTTTACATCTTCTTCCAAATTACTCTTCTAAAGTTTTAATGGTAGCCAATATTGATAATTTACATACAGAAATATGAGGGACTAGCTTTTCTTAGAATGTAATCCTAAGAGTGAGTACAGCATCTAAGAAATGTGAAACAGTGATCTCTGTAATTTGCCGAACTTATTTTATGAGATTTCCAACCTCAATTTATGAGCATTTATAGTCTATGCTTATGTTCTAAATTCTAGCAGTAATAAGCATAAATATGTAATTATACAGTTTATTTTGTTGGTAATAGATTTGAAAATGCTTATTATTATGGTGCTGTTGGGATTGTGTTTACTATTTGTACATAAACATAAATGGAGGCAAATTATTTGCTTGGTTAACTACAAAACACAAGTTGTTGTAGTGTTGTCCGTTTCCAAATGTTGCATGACAGTAAAACCATTTGATTCTTTGTTCAGACTTGAACCTCAAAAACTTGACAATTGTTTCCTTTACTGGTTGTACAGTAGGCACAACTTTTGGAGATTTCATTAACTATATCCACTATACCATGTGAGGGCCTTACTTAATGCTCTAAATATGTTTTATCATTTTCATCGTAGCTTGCGGCTTAGTTAATACTTTTGTTATTTTTGAAACTATTCTTTCCCTTTGCCCAGACTTTTGTCTCTCCAACATATGTAAAACCAAATTTACCTTTAGAAAAATTCAAAGTGTACGTATTCAAAAGTTAAAATTCTTTATGATTGCTTTTTCATTTTGAATTTTCATTAGGTAACCCAGTTATATTTTGAATTCTCTTAGTCTGTGAAGCAATAAAATTGTTTATCACCTTTACTATTTTGTAACCTCTTTCAACTGCTTCTCTTTTCTTCTTTAGCATTTTAAATAAAGTCAAGCAAAAGCATGTGGGATTTGCATCTAGTTCCCTGTAGCCGTAGGATTCTGCCATGTCTTTAGTTTCCTGTCCGCCCTCCTACTGGTCATCATTGCTATTATTTCCAAGCTGTTCTGTCTGCCCTGTGTGTGCTTTTATTTCTCTCCTTCTTCATGCTTGCCTCTGCTATTAGTTAAATAAAAGGGCAAAACTGAAATCAGATTGAACATCGAGAGCCAGAAGACACAGAATATTTCATTTTATAATGCATGCACTATAGCATTAATATTTGACAAGACATGATTCAGTTTCCTTGAATTTCCCGGAAAGAGAAAAAAGGAAGTTACTAGGAATTCAATTGATCTTTCTTAACCGTTTTCTCATCTCTCCCTTCTTGTTATCTGTATTGAGCTAAGATCAATATCTGTCTGTCATATTAGAACTTTCAGATGAGAATGTTTTGTAAACGATATTTTCTTAATGCTAAGGCAACTGTGAAATAAGTTCCTTTGAATTTATGGTGAAAGGGAAAGCAAGTTTCTACAGCGACTTGCAGCGAAATGTTCCTGAAAAGAAGTAAATACACATAGAGTATTCTTTATATGAGTCCAAAATATGGCTTCTATTTCAGGTGAGCTAGGGATCATGAATGTCCTTGAAATTTTGTCAGCATCTTCCCTCTCTGGAACACTGTCTTTCCCACTATGTCTATGATGCTAATATTCCATGGTAATGTATATCCCAATGAAACAGGATAAATAGCAAAGATATTAAATTTTCTTCTGTACATTTGAAATTATACTACATTTAGAATTATGATGATTGGGGTCAATTTGAAATGGAAACTCTCACACCACTCAGTTATTGAGTAGTGAAGAACTAATGAGCCCCCATTATATATATAGAATTGCATTCTAGGGTATACAAAAATAAATATGACACTGTTATCCTGGATGCATTCAAAACTAGTCTGATAAATATGCAAATAATATTAGCATAAAAGGAACCGTAGAAAAGAAATATTTTGATTGGGGAAACTGAAAATGTAACTACTGCAGTAGATATTTGAAAACAAAGAAGTGGCACTCTATGTAGAAGATAATGAAAGAACATTTAAGGATGACTGAGTGGCATGAATGAGATCAGACAGTGAAAGGCAGCGTGATTAAGAAACAGTAGATAAACCTGAAGGGATGAACCTAATTTTCCTGCAGAGGAATTGGCTAAGAAAAAACCAAAACAAGGCTGTAAATTTTTTTATATAATACCAAGTCATTGAGACTATACATAGCCTCAGAGAGAGTTTGTTTACATACCACTGGGCAGGTTATACTTGGTTATATATTAACTAACTCCTGGTTTATCTTGGTTCTGTGAATTACTAAGTAAATATAAGATAGGACAATGATATCAAGATTAATATATTTATACGTGGAAGCAATCACTTGTGGAATTTAGATATTCAAAAGTATTTTCTGGAGTTTACTTCATTAATACTTTCTATTGTATGTAATAAGATATAAATAAAATATTATTTTTCTGTTACCATAGGAAAATATCATTATTTAGCCTGACATGTCATCATTTAACATGGAGAAACACTAGAAAAACAAAACCAGAAATATTATAAATGAATCCCCTGATACCATCAATAGTTTCATCCAGTAATATGAGTAAAGAAAATAATTCAATATAAATAAATATTATTAAATAATGGATCAGTCATGTAGTGTTTTACTACATGGGAAATTTACCAATATTAATAACATTCCTAATATTCTTAACATAGCAATGCAACCTCAAAATAAAAATTATTAACGGCTGGGGATGTAACTCAGTGCAAAGGCCCATGGTTAAATACACAATACTGTAAATAAAGAGTCAGCCAACAAACAAATAATACATATTTTTAAAAATAACTCATGAGGAAGAATATATATGATGGTATAGGAATAAAAAACACATATTCATCCTTTAGTAATAGATGTTAAATATCATAAGGGGATAATAGAAAGAAATATATCTTGATTTTCAAGAAGATACTGTGAACTCAAAGCTATGCACAAATTTGTTGCTAATTAATTAGCCCCATAAATATTGGGGTAGGCACTGCTATTCTTATTGTGGTATTCTAACAGATAAAGTAAACCCAGAAGAAGGCAATGAGGCAGTCACTTGATCCAAATGAGTCAATTTATCTAATTTCAAGTAGGAAATATTTGAAAAAATTAGTAAGTATTTTCCCACAAACAAGGAGCTTGAAGGGCAGTTGGATAGGATGGGAACCCTGTCTAACAAAGAAAGGAATGTTCTTATCTCTATATTACTTTGGTTGGCAGAACTGAGGCCAAAAGAAATTAGAAGCAGATAGATTTATGCTTAATATGGAGAAGGTATTTCTAGTTGTCCAACTTTCACAAAAGCATCATTATACTCATAAGGTAAGTGTTGTAGGTTGTGTAAGCTGTCTGTAAAGGGATGCTTTATACACTGCTAAGTCTGAGGACTTAGTGTGGTTACTTCTAAGTATCTGTAGTCCCATATGGTAGATATTTGTAATATTTTATTTCACAGACATTAACACAAATGATTTTTTTCTTTAGTGTCATTAAAAATCATAAAGGAATAGGAAGACATAATAATTTGCAGTGTTTGAAAGTTTACAAAAATATGCACATAATCGCAATTAATATATCTTTTGAAATTAATTTTAATTTTTACTTTCAAACTTTTACTTACATCTTCCAGTTTATTTACAATTTTGTCAAAGTTTGAGAAGAAAAAACATAATGTTTACATGTTAGGTTTGATTTTGCATCTTGCTTATTTTTTGACTGATATTGTTGTCCTAGAATATAGGAAAAATAATTTTAAATTTACTCTTTATTGATTTATAGAAGAATTTTTAGACAAGGATTCTTGAAAGTTATGCACATACATCTGAATTTTATGTCTCTTTATCAATCTATTAAACAATATACATCTATTCGCTATTATTTTGGGACTGTTAATTAGATTCCCACATGTCTTATTTCATTAATCAAATTCATATAATTTAAAGTTTTTAATTTCATAGTGATAGTCAAGGAAAGTATAAAGCAGTATAAATAAAAATGCTATTGGATCCATCCTCCCATCAGTACTCCTGGATGTTATGTACTGTAGAAATGTTCTGAACTTCAAATAAACAAAAGAATATTCACGTGACTTACACAAATTCATTCTTTGTCTTCCATTCCACTTCTTGTGTTCCTTTTCTCTTTCTTTCATTTGCCTTCTAAGACAAGATGTCTGGAGGTTAAGTAGTAGATAACTTTAGAATAAGAGGTTTTTTTTTTTCAGCTTTAATTGAGTTTATTGGTACATTTTAGGGATACAGTACAGTTACATTCATTGTTGGGATCTTGTACCTCTACATGAAAAGTCTTGATTCTCATTTTTTCCCCTTTGTTGTTGTGGTTGTTTTGCTTTGTTTTTTGTTTGTTTTGTTTTGTTGTAATTTTCTTGGCCTTTCCCTTATAGTCACAAATGCCTGCCACAGATTAAAAAATCAAGATCATATCATAGGGATCTCTTCTTTCTTCATAAGTAAATCCACCTGGTATATACTATGTCTGCCTCCCCTAACCCCTCCCACAATTTATTTTTTGACACCAACTCTTCAATCCTTTAGTGTCTGGAGATGAAGCCTTTAGATTAAGTTGTAAAGAATTAGTGCCCCTATTAATGAGAACCTAGAGTACTTGTTCATGTTTTCCTCCAGGTGAGAATATAGTGAGAAGATGGTCTTCTGCCTTATCAACCTGAAATCGTACCCTCACAACACAGCTGATCTACTGACCCTTGCTATTTTATTCCCCAGTCTCTAGAACTATGCCAAATACATTTTTGTTGTTTATAAGATATTCAGTCATGGCATTTTCCTATAGCAACCTGAAAAAATTAAAACAATGCCAAGTAATGAGTGGTTTATGTTTTATTGGCCAGAACTATGCCATATGACCAATCAAATTTCTGATATTTTAGCTGCCTTCACCTTTACAGTGAAGGCTCACAATGGTAAATGGCCTATAAATGGTTGTTGGATTAGTGAACCAACAATATCTCTACTCTTTTGCTCATTACTTACTGACTCCCTATACAATTTTGACCTCATTTTCTTAAATACAACTCCTTTTTTTTTTTTTTTACTTGTCTTTTTGAGATAGGGTCTCACTATGTAGTTGAGACTGACTTGGAATACACTATGTAGCCCAGGCTGGTTTTGAACTCACAGTGATCCTCCTGCCTCAACCTCCAGAGTGCTGGGATTACAGGCATGTGCCACCACTCCCGACTTTTTCAACACCTTCTTTTTATACACCATTTTATTGGTATTTTTAAAAACTAAGCTATATAGTTGCAGTATTAAATATAAGTGAGCATATGAATATTTTCAGAATAAGCACAATTGATTTTGAAAAGTACAATTCACTGATGAGCTCAGAAATCATAAGTACATTCCAAAATCACTACTAATTGGAAGAGTGCAGTATTTCCTCAACAGAAGAAAACTAAACTTGAGATAAAATTTAGGTAACTTATGAATAGGAATATATGAAAAATAATTATCACCTTCACTTTTCAGATGGAAAGCCTGTCTAGCTTTTTAGTTTGGCATTCTAGGGTTTGTCATTATCTACTATGAAAGTAAATACCATAGCCTACCTTTTCCCTGTATAATCAACTACTTTTTACATATTACTAAAAATTCTAGATATTTTTGGTTAATTGTAGAGAAGCCCTACTAATACCAAAGGACTAAGACTATAACAATAATGTAGTTTATAATTGTAAAAATTATAGATTTTAAATATTTAAGTGGGAGAAAATGTTGCATGCTTTCTCTGTGAGAGATCAGGAAACATGTGTCATTGCTTTTTGTAATGCAAAGAGCTTCCTATTTTGGTTATGTGAACAGCTGGAGCTGTCATTACTTTTATTTTGTTATTCCCACAGTCTTTAGAGTTTAAGGCACTGATACACTCAATTTATGTGAAAGTCGTATCACTAGTTTTGCTGCTGTTTATGTTTTCATGAGCTTGAGTAAAGCTGTTTTAATTATTAAGCATTTTTTTCCTGCACTATGTGGTATAAAGGTAGTTTCAGTTTTAAATCATTAATACTGGGTAAGTCATAAATACAACATTAAAACTTTTGTCCATATTCCTTATGGGACTGCTGTATCTATATTTCTGAAGATTTCATTAAAATCATTCTGCTTCAGTTTTCTTATGATGACAATTTTGGAAGTAGTCATCAGTAAGCTTTTTACATGTCTAAAAGCCATAAATCATAATTATGGGCATTCCGGATTACTACAATTTTAGTTATAGTTCTTCTACAAAGCCATGTTGTATTATTGAAATCATAAAGATTTATATACTGACAACACTGATGTTTAGTGGTTATCCTTATGCTCTACCATTTAATTTAGTATTTGAACGCTGCTTGATTTGGTCTACAGAACAATCACTCAATCACACATTACTCACCTGGAATAGAATTTGTTTAAGGGTATCATTTTTCTGGATATCTGTACTCCTGAAAAAGTTATAGTTAAATAAAGCCTTGATGAATTTGAGAATGAAATTTATAATTTGATTTTCCCATGGCATATACATGGAATTAATTTGCATCAGTACAGTGGAATTGTAGCTGGCATTAGAGACTGTATTTGTGGATAAATCTCAGAAGACACAAAGCACTATCAGCGTTATGGCAAGTAAAACTTTAAGAATATAGACCGGGAAACTCAGATGTGTTAGTCCATTAATTGTTGCTTATTCTCTTGTCATTTAAAAAAGCAAAACATTTTTATCTTAGTCTTTCCAATCCTTTGTTTTACTTACGCTTTTAGCAGAAAGTGTAAGAAGTTGACTGAAACGCCTGAGACAGGGACAAGCTGAATCTGTATTGCAGTGTGCGGAAGGAGTAATTGACACTGGAGAGAGAAAATCTAAGGAATTGTCGTTTCTAGGTCTGATGCCTAATTATCTGCAGTCCTTATTATAAGGCCAAAAAACTATGCCCATCACTTGGAGATTTGATTTAGTGCCACTGATATATGCCTGGATATTTATCTTTCCGTACACAAAGCTATTCTGAAGCATGAAAGTATTGAAAGTCTGTGATATAGTTTTCTCTGTTTTTTTTCTTTCTTTCCTCTCTTGATTGGCACTGGGGATCAAACTCAGGAATTTGCATTTACAAGGCATGTGCGGTGCCCCTAAGCTCCATCCCTGCCCTGTTTCAGGTTCTTTATTATATTAAAGGCCTAGAAAACAGTGTTGGATTTATCTCCTTTTAGATAGCTTCATTCATAGTTTATTACACAGACATGACTTTGAAGGATACTTCTTGACATTGTATAAAACAACTGTTCAGGAAACTGTGCATTCGCCAATGTCCCAAAACATATAGAAAAAATTCTTTTGGATCTATTAGTGAAACAGGAGGGGTTTCCTTAACGAAGGAATTCATTGTTTTGTTTTTTTTAATGCAATAAGAACCATACAGTGATTGTCTCATCTCTTTTTGCTTTGACTATATAATCAACTAGTTAATCAACTCCTGAGATGGTTTGTAGGGTTCCTTACCCCTTCATATCCATGCTCTTTCCTGATAATACTGCCTTGAGTACGGGCTGGACTTCCTGACCTGTCTCCTAATTAAAGAATAAAGAATAAAAAATGGAGTATCTTTGCTGAGATTAGTTTATGAAGAGTCTGGTTTACATCCTGGGTGATCTAACTTGATCCATTGGCAGTTGTGCCCTGTTGTAAACTGCACTGAAGAGAGGCTTACATGGAAGGGAATCAAGGAGGACTTCTGGTCAACAGCTAGTGAGGAGCTGTGATTCTAACTCCAACAAACTGTAAAGAACTAAATTTTGCCAAGGAACACGTGTGAGCTCGGAAGTTAGAATCAACCCCAGTCAGGGTACACAGAAGACTACAGCTTCCAGAAATACCATGATTGCAAACTAGTGAGAGATCAAAGCCAGAAGCCCCTTTAATCCATACCTGGATTCCTGATTCACAGAAAGTTTCAGAAATATATGTTTGACATTTTAAACTGCTAAGTTTTAGAATAATATTTTTATGTAACAATGGTTATCAATACAGAAGCTAAGAGCTTTATTAATTACCTCATAATTGCTTTTTTCCTATGTGAACGCTTATCTTTCTTCTTAGGTAACAGGGTTATCACCAGCAGTATGTTAAACTGTTTAGTTTTTAAACATAAGAGTGTTAAAGTTTAAAAACTCAGACATTCATAACATTGTTCTTAGGTAACTTAGAGTTATCACGAGCAGTATGTTAAACTGTTTACTTTTAAAAAATAAGAGTGTTGTTAAAAACTCAGACATTCATAACACTTTGTGCCAAGGTAACCTTCATGCAGACAATTTCTTACATTTCCACTGTATCATAATTGCACACTCAATTATATGTGATATTATAATTCACCTTTTTTTCCAGTAGAATTACCTTTCTGTTACTTAGACCCAAACTGTAGCATTATATGATGTAAGCACCAGAATGGATTTTATATACTCTGGAAATCACTGCTTGTTTTATAGAACAGTAAGTTTAGGTCTTTAAAAAAGTGTAAAGCCTTTACCCAAGGTAAATTCTGTTTCTACCAAAGTGACTACTTGAACTGTGTGGGAGCTGCTGACATATTCTCAGTGTCTCATTCGATACTTTGATTGTGAACTAACGGTGGTGAATGAAGATGCTAAGAAGGCATATGAAAGATATCTCACTTGGGGTTTGAATATTGTTATGTGTAACCTCCAAAAGAGATACTCCATTTTATAAGTCTTTGCAAATTTTCCATAGTTCAGTATTCTGTAGAGACTTGTTATGAAAACATTGAGCTTTATGTACTACACAGCCGAAGTTACACAAGAAATCATACCAAGAATCAACAAATGGGATCACATCAAATTAAAAAAAGCTTCTGTACAGCAAAAGAAACCACCAATACTGAGAAGGCAATCTACCGAATGGGAGAAAATTTCATTAGCTACTCTTCTAGACTAATATCTAGAATACATAAATAATTTAAAAAATAAACTTCCTGAATTTGAAGATTCATTTAAAAAATGAGCATCTGAAATGAATAGACATTTCTTGGGTGAAGAAATACAAATGGCCAATAAATACATAAAAAATGTTCAGCGTCACTGGTCATTTGAGAAATGAAATGAAAACAACCCTGAGATCCCATCTTATTCCAGAAAAAAAAAAATCTACCATCAAAAAATCAACCAACAGCAAATGCTGGCAAGTTTGTGGTGAGAAAGGGACCTCTTTCCTTGTTGATGGGACTGCAGACTGATACAACCACTATGGAAGTCAGTGGGGAGATTTCTGAAAAACTAAAAATCGCTGAGCATGGTGGTACACGCAGTTGGCTGACTGAGGTAGGAGGATTGCCATGAGTTTGAGGCCAGCCTGGGATACACAGTGATTTCACGGCCAGCCTGAATTACAGAGTAGTACCCTGACAAAAAGAACAAAAACAAAAGCCCAAAAAGCTAAAACCAGAAATTCTATTTGATTCACTTTCTAGGTATCTCCCAAAAGAGTCAAAGACATCATACCACATCATACCAGTAATATATGCATTCCCATGTTTATAGCAGAACAATTCATAATAGCTTAATCTTGGAAACAACTTATATGGTCATATTTATGCCCAGTAGAACACTACTATGCCATAAAGAAGGATTAAGTTGAGTCATTTGTAGGAAACTTAATGCACATTGAGACCATAATATTAAGTGAAGTAAGTCAGGCACTCAAGCTGAAATATCTCTTGGTTTCTCTTATGTAAAAAAAATGAAAATATACATCTGTGTATATTGGTATATGTTTGCCATATATTGTATGAAATAAAAGACAGATAATTGAAAAAAAGTGAAGGGAAAAATGGTATTGTAATTCAGCGCAGGCAGTGTATCTAAAAGTATACCTTAACTTAGTATAATTGTCTTACATATTTTATATATTCATTGGCCTAGTAGTTGAGTTTTCAATCTGTATATATGATAATTAACTTTATAAGATACTAAAAATAAATAAATCTGATGTTGGAAAATAAAAAGGTGTAAAAAAAAAAAAGAATTGAAATGTGTTTTGTACATGCACCAATTCCCAATAGTGAGTGTAATCCTGATATGTACTGCAAACGTGTTGAGATTTGTATAGTACAAAAACATCTTCCTGAAAAAGGTGATCTTATCTGTGAATATTCTCACTACTGAACAGTAGTTTACAGTCCTTCCTTCATGCCTTTTCTAGACCAACATATATAAAATTTTTATGCTACCAGCCTTCAGAAAAAACATTAATTGATAGCACAAAAATTATTAATTTTGGATCTATTATATAGAAAATACTTTGGATTTATTTTTAAATAAATGAAACAGAAGGAAAATTGAACAGAGACACTAAAATGGCATGCATAAAGACCCAGGTCTTTAATAGCTGACTGCCTGTAAAACTCAAGGAAATTATTGTATCACAGCATTGTTTTTAATGCATATTTAGTTATATAAAATATGAAATGTTTTTGAAAAGTGTCAACTGCTTCCCAGAATTAAGTAATATATTTCTTTTTTACATCAATTATCTTTTTTCAAAAGAAAAGACGGTTTGTTTCAGACTGAAATAAAACAATTTATTCTGTCATCCCTTTTAGGTAAACATTACTGCCTATTTTGCTAGGTTATTATAAGTACACAGAAGATTCTAGAAATTTGAATGGCTGTAGACTTAATACCTTAGTATATAAACAAATGCCAGAGAATTAGGATTTGCTTTCCTATCACCATGCACCCGTGAAGGCCTTACCCTCATCTCCTGTTTAAATAACTTCACCATCTTTTCACACTCTGAGGACTAAATTAAATCAAAGTAGTTCTAGGGCTCAAGGACAAAATAAGTCACTATGGGAAAGTGGGACAAAGGAAATCAAGTACACCAAACAGAAAGTTCAGACTAGCTAGTATCTTTAAAATGTCAGTGCTGTATAAAACGGCTTTATAAGCTATGAATCAATCTTGCCTCCAAAAACAGGTTGGTGACTACAGAAATTATTCTATTCTTACTAAGCCTTAGAAAATTGTTTTCAAAGTGGGTTATATTTAAGGTTACTTATGCAAGTATAGCTAAGGCAGAAAGAAAAAAAAAGAAATGGAAGAAGAATTTCCAGTGATAATAACCATTACAAATCTAAACTCTTGTATTTAATACTAAGACCTTAAGTTGAATAAACTTTAACCTACTTACTGAAAGAGGCAAGATTTAGTCCTGGGTTTCTGAAGGGTTTTTGTTCATTTTAAAGTTGTTTTGTTGGTTTACTTGAAACAAAATTATATAGTAAAATTAAAAGGTGCTACAGTTCTTTTTAAATTATGGCTACTGATTCATCATGCTATGGCAGTAGCCACTTTTTAAAAAATAAAAATGTAAAGCAAAGCTCATGATTTTTGGAAAGAAATCTCAAAGAGAAATGATAGCAGCAATCTTTATGATATTAGAAAAGTTCTGCAGAAAAGCATACAATAAATAGATTTTCTTTAAATGGGGGCATGGCTTTAGTTTATCCAATTCAGGAAACTCTGTTTAGATTTGTAGCTATTCCATTCTAATTGAATATATACACAACGATATTAGCTAGTTGAGATCTGTAGAGCAGTGTCCATGTACCAGGCATTGAGGCTAAATGTGATCATATATTTAACTTTTAAAATAGTCCTTTTAGGTAGATATTGAAATTATTTCTGTGAAATAATCTATATAAATAAGTCCTTCACTTAACACTTCACTCCCCATAGAAATTTGTAATATTGTTGTAGTATGTAAACTATTGATTGTGTTATGGTTTAGAGCCCAGGCTATGGGCCATCTACTTGGTTTCAAATACTGAATCTGTCACTTTTACTTTGTAAAAATTTAGATAAATTTATTTCTCTCTACTTTTTTTTTTTTTTTTTTTTTTTTTTT
>NW_022900924.1:35741220-35754719 GCF_012274545.1 Fukomys damarensis
TTTTTTTTGAGACAGGGTCTCTCTATGTAGTTGAGACTGACCTGGAACTCACTATGTAGCCCAGGCTGGGCTCAAACTCACAGTGATCTTCCTGCCTCAGCCTCCTGAGTGCTGGGATTGCAGGCGTGTGCCACCACGCCCGTCTTATATCTCTCTACTGTTGAGCTTCCTAATAGATGACATTACAACAGTTTTTCTGGTGTGAAAAACTATAATAGTACATAAGATCCTAGTGAGATAATTGACAATGTGAAATAGGAAGGAAAGGGAAGGAGAAGGAGAAGGAGAAAAAGGCTAAAGGTGTAGGGAAAGTGGAAGGGTAGGGGAAAGGGAATAAGGGAAAAGAAAAAATAGGAGGAAATGAAAACATGGAAATAAATTGTTTGAAAATGGGGAGGGGAGGAGGGGGTGAAGGGAGGGCAGGGACAAGGGGAAAAATGAGAACCAAGACCTGTCGTGTAGAGGTACAAGATCATGATAATGACTGTAACTGTACTGTACACCTAAAATGCACCAATAAACTCAATGAGGAACAAAAAAAATGTAAAGTATTCTTTTGAAGGTTAAATGAATTAGACATATAAAATAGAATAGAAAAAAAGCCAGAACGTAGACACATAGCATGGACACAGTAAATATCAACAGTGTTTATTCTTTTGATCTGTAGTGTTCATAGGAAGAAATGCACATTTAATGTCCTAAACTGATCAAGGCATTAGAGTATTTTGTAAAAGCATATTTTCTGCTTTTAAATATCATATAATTCATGAATACATGTATATTACATCGCATTTATAAAACTGTATGCAATATAATAGTTTAAATTAAGGAATATATTTTAGTAAAATTAACTAAGTAGCAAGAGTTTGATCAGGAAATAGATAATTTTGAAGGCAGTTTTAATAATAAATCTGTTTTCTTACCTTATATAAAAATATTTCTCAAAAATTTAAAAACAAAATGTATTGAGACTAAATTAAAAATTACCCATGGATGACTAACCTGGATTTTTAAAAAATATCTGTTAACATTATGGCATATTACCTTATGGGCTTGACATGTGTGCATAACTTTGTACCTTTTCCAATAATATTGCATCATTTAGTACAAAATGTGCTGTGATTTTTCCCGCTCACCATTACTTTATATCATTTTTCTAGTTTATTAAATGAGTTTTAAAAGCTAATTAAAGAGAAAGCATTTCTTGGATTTAGGATGGGGTCTTAAGGATAAGCAGCAAAGATAAGAAAATAGCCAGTGAGTTTTTATTCAGTGAAGGATGAGGTCCTTTTAAATTTTTAAACCGCAGGAAATAAAACCTCATATTTGAAGGTAAGATTGAATATACAGCCTTGTGGTCCAGGCGAGATGAAACCGTGTAGTGGAAAGAGCCGTGGAGAGTGAGGAGACTCAGTTTAGAACCTATTAAGGTAAAAAGAAAACAATCAGAGGTGGAGCTTATGGATGCTTGCTCAGAACAAGGAAACCCCTGGCATTAGAGCTGTCCAGGCCACGCCGTAGCTGCATCTTGTTCACCTGAGTGTTCCCAGGGGCTACTGTATCACGAGGCCCACAGGGTGTGCTCAGGGAATGTTTCAGAGAACGGATGATAAATAAGTGCAGCGCGAGTGGCCTTGCCCTAAAAGTCATTTTTAGACATGAACATGTTTCCTGAAGTAAACCTCATGTGTGTTAGTTTTTATGGCCTGGCATATAGTTTTCCCTTTTTCTTGAAACTGGAGATAGAACACATGGGTCCATCTCCAAGCCTCTCACTATGCACATTGTCCGGTTGTTTAAACCTAGTGACTGTTTCGTAAGTGAGAACAGTAACACAAGCAAGGGCAACGGGAGACCTTAGTGCGATTAGATTTGAGAGAAGAGTAAAATAAATTAGTGGGAAGTGAAACAAAACCTGTACATAGTGTTTGATGCAGTGGCACTAAAGACAGTAGCGTCAGGAAGTGGCCATAAGTGATCTCTGCGGAATGGGAGATAGAAGAGGTGACTAGTAAGATTGCCCCAGCTCACTGCCTGGAAAAAGATTCTTGGCTGTGATAGTGCAGAGGGAAACTCAGGCAGACCAATGCTGTCTCCCAGCTTCCCAAAGAGTGCTGGGAGTTTGGAGAAGCCAAGGTTACTAGACTTTATGTTCCATTTTATTGCTAAGCTACTTTGATTTTGGTTTCACTCATTTTTAAGGAAAATAAATCTTACATTTTTCCCTCCTGGTCATTGCACTTATTTCTGAGTTTCTTCTTTTTTAAGACAGCCGTACCTAAGGCTTTGCTTAAGTCACATGCTAACATCTGACAAGTGCCCTTTACTGTGTAGCCTCAAGTATGTAAGCTGCAAGTACAACAGCCTTGAGAGTGATTTTTGAATTAAATTGTTAAAATGTGTTTTTAACTTAGTACTTTCTGAAAAATCTATTCTCTTGCACACAGGTTTATAGCTATCTTCCATTAGGGCTGGAAATTGACTTTTTAGCCACTGACACTTGACAGGATGTTTATTTCCCCGTTATAACAATTTGCCAATTGTCCACAAATTTGTCTTCTTTCAGAAATAATGCAGGTCAGCTGTGATAAACTACACTCTGTGTAGCCCCTCTCTAACAATTTTTATATGCATATTTGAAGTTGGAAATTCTCTTTTTCCTGTAAAAGAAAAAATATGAAGACATTCAATGTAAAAGCTATTTAGGTGGGGCAGCAAGGAGATATGGGTGTTTGCATGTTATTCTCAACCTGACTACTAAAGCCATCACCTAATGAGGATGGAATGTCAGCTCCAGTACACTGTTTTATTATTATTTCCAAAATGCTCTGCAGCTTCAAGATAAAATGTAACATTGCAGTTGCTAAGGTAACTGTTTTCTTTTTCTTTCTTAGAAATAGGAGAACAAATTAGGTGAAGGAAACTTCTGTAAATTGTCAATATATGGATGCCCCAAGGCTGCAATAGCTAAATGTTTTATTGGAATTCTTGGTAACCAATACAGGCTGTGGGGCACATCACCTAAAAGATGTTTTTGCTGGCATTCTGATTTGTTTCTTGAGCAATTTAATGCAAATGGTATATTGTATTCACTTCTTTGTTTTTTAACTTTGGCAGCCTTTCTACTCTTATTAATTTATACAACTTAATACCTATCAATATTCCTAAGAATAAAGCCTAGAATGGAAAATTTTTCACATATAATAAAATAAGACAAGGTTAATCGTTGGCAATGGTCTGCTTTATGATCAGAACAAATTTAGAATTTTATATTGATATATCTTTGTTGTCATTATGCCCAGGGGCTTCCTTATGGCAGGGCTTCATTTATCTCTCCTCGCTCCGCTGGGAGGATTATTTATGAAAATATCTGAAGTTAGAAACTCATGGTTTGAATATGATAAACCAGCCCTTGTATTTGCTTTCAGTATCCTGATTTATGTTGAAATTAAAACATTAATATCTATGCTACCTCATTTTTTCTAAGATGCACATTTTCCGCATTTCCAAATTCCTAGAATTAGAATGTACCTTCCAATTGATAGCACATTGCAATTGTCATTGGTTATTTTGCATTTTAAAATGTAATTGGTGTTGTAAACAATGGCATCATAAACACAAAGTTATGATTAATTGGTACAAAAAAGGTTTTTATAGAAATTTCCCTATAAATCTCTACCAAGTTGTCAACTAAAACAGTACCAAATTTCTAGACACTTCTTTAATGAAATCATGTCCAAGCTATTATAGAAGTGTTGACATAAATATTGTTACCTTCAAGGATTCTTGTGGTTTTATTCAAGTATCACAGATTATCCCTCACAATCTGCCCATGAAGGCAATGCTATCATACAAAGCAATTAACAAGACAGTTCATTCTAAATATACTATGAAAGAAAAAACATGTTTACAATTTGTGTGTCATTGCTATTGGCTTGACTGTGTGCTAGATGTCAGATTAAAATAGCATACACTCATGAGATACCTGGCCTAATATAGAGGTTCTGAGTTATGGTGCACTTTCGGGGCAATTGTGTCCAAATCAAGCCACTGGCTAGCCAGTCACTGTTTACCTGATAGTTCAGTTCACTTCTCTCAAACTTAGCTTCTCATCCAATAAAAGCTGTAAGTAATTATTATATTGATTTTGCTATTGTTTGAAAATTAAACCAAATGAATTATATTACCCAATAACTGATATGCAGTTCATTCTTTTCCTTTCTTCACTTTTTTCTACATCTGCCTATCAAGTTATTGTTTTCTTAAGTACCAAATTAAGAAAAACAGTTTTATGTTCCTGAAGTTTAAATGATTATTACTATTCATTATATTTTTCCAATATCATAAAAAATTAGCAAATGTTATAGTTGTCTAAGTCAGATGTTTGACAAATTAAACAAATTAAAATTTCCTAGACTGAGGAAAGTCAGTTCTAGAAGTAATTTTCACTGTATTTTATATGTAGGCCCACTTTTTCTGCCTTAATATTTTATTGCATTAAAAATCACATTAGGTAAATATTTGGTATCATATGAAGTACAAAGTACATAGGTAAATATTTGGTATCATATGAAGTACATGGACCCAAAAAGTTGATGCCTCTGAATCTGTGATATGTTTGATTCTCTGTAGCCCTGAGACTTTGAAAGTTACTTGCTTGAGCCCCATTTTCCTACAGATAAAATTAGACTAATTGTATTTTTCCAGGAGGAATAAAAGGTACTTAAAGAGTCAAACATAACCAATAAGCTAGACCCAGTATTAATAAATATAAGTTGCTCCAATATCACTGAAATTTAAGAAATTAATTTTTCCTAAAATAGATAAAAGTCAGTTATAATATATGGCAAAGGACATTTTATTCTAATATTATCAAAGATGAATTCATTAGTTAATCAATATCCTCAGTCTTCTGGAGCTAAAAATGGAAACTCTTTTAAATATAATGCCCAAATCTTAAGGGATTTAAACTTAATATGTAGTAGTACCTTGGTTTAAGAACTTAGCTCACAAGGCATAATTCCAACTTTTTCATACAGATGCAGAAACATGGGTGTATAATACCCATGTTTATTCTTTAGAATATTTCCATTGATGAATTATTAATTTTAATGTATGAGTTTTTATGATATTGAACAAAGAATACCTAATAGGAAAATATAAAAAATACAATATTAAATTTTAACATTTTTGAGTATTTATAAAAAGCATTAAAATTTTCAACATCAACTATCTTTTTCCTCATTGAGTTTATTGGTACATTTTAGGCACACAGTACAGTTGCATTCGCTATTGGGATCTTGTACATTTACATGACAGGTTTTGGTTCTGATTTTTTCCCCTTGTCCCTATTTTTTCATGTACAAAGTCTAAAAGAACAACAGAAATGAATTCCTATATGAACTACAATGAAAATCTTTATAGCACTCTACAAAAATAAATTTACTTCAATTATCACACCTAAAGGCAGCCTTCACACATGACAACAGATGTTCCATACATGTGTATTGCTTACAGTGACAGCACATGTGATTTGCATTCCTGATATTTTTATAGGACATACTTGACATCTTTCTGGTCTTGCTGATCTGGTTGGTTTTTTTTAGGAGGTTCTTATTATATTATACAATGTGTAGCTAACAAGCACATAAAATATCAATTAAAAAGTATTAAATTCTTAATATGTATTCTGAATTTATAATAAACATCACATCAGTTGTGTACTTGCTTACAAAATCCAAAAAATAACATTAGAAATAAATCCCTACATGAACTACAATGAAAATACTAATAGCACCGTGCATCGAAAATAATCTGCTTAGGGCAGGGGATTTAGCTCAGTGGTGCCACAGCCTGCCTTGCAAGCACAAGGTCTCACGTTCAATCCTTCGTACAAAAACGAACAGACAAACAAAAAACTTTGCTTCAATTGTCACACCCAAGGCAGTCTTCATGCATGACACCTGCATATTCCATGCACATATCTTGCTTACACTGATATGTGCTTGCTTAGCTTTCCTTTCCAATATTATGGGACATTCTTTTCATCTCTCTTTTCCTCCTGTTTTGTCAGGAGATTTCTACTCTTTTCTATAATGTACACTTAGTGGGGAAATAAAATATCAATAAAATAAAATATCACATACATAATGAGTACTTAGAATAGATATCAGCATTTTCACATCAGCTCTATTCTTGCTTACAAAATCTAAAAGATAGCACACCAGGAATACAACCTATGTGAACTACATTGTAAATACAGACAAAAGTCTACTACAGAAATAACCTTTGCATCAACTGTCAACCTATGGCGATTCTCACAAACAACGACTGTGTGTTCCATGCACAGGTATTGCTTACACTGATGACACATGTGTTTTGTTTTCTTGTGGGGCACAGTTGACATCTTTTTGGTTTTCCTGTTTTCATAGTCGGTCTTTGGGGCGCTGCACCTGTCTGTTAACCTGTCATCTTACCAGTGCACCCCACTATGTTTTTGTATGTAGTTCCCTGTGGAGAAACAATTTGTTTTTCCTCTGCTGTAATGATCTCTTTTGAGTTCCAGTTCCAATCCTCTAAGAAAACTCCTCTGTGGTATTTTGCACTTATTTTCTTTGTAAAATATCTGACTATTTCTGCCACATATATTAAGGATTGAGTAAAACACAACCATTGGCCAAGGCTTTGTTTTTTGAATGACATCACAGTTGCTGCACAATTCATTAACATCTATTCTTCCTTCGGTTTGTTGTAGTAAGTTTCCATGTCACGCTTCTATTTTGTTGAGGTTTCCCTATCAAAATTTCCATCAGGGTGCAATGTTGACATCTACAGTACCAGTTTGTTTTTCTTTGCCATATATGAAGCCAAAGCAACTCTTTTATTAAATCCAAAGATTGGACTATACAACTGTCTGTTTTGAATTTGCAACATTTCATTTGTAATTTCTGTTTTTTTTCTACATCCAGTTCCTACATTGGTCAACTTGCGCTCTATTAGCAAATGTACATTAATTGGAAACTGGTAAACTGATTGTTGAATGTGAATTCTGATTAGTTTGGGAGATTAGAGCCACAGTCTGTTCATAGCATCGTTTGGTTTATTACTCTATAAATAAAGACTTGATGGCTGAGTTCCAGGATACATTTATAAATTGAAAGCATAATAAGCCTTCGAATCTACAAGGGCATACATTTTTATTCCATATTTTAACCCATGGCTTTTCCATAATTCTTTTACATTTCTGTGATCACCATGAGAAATCCCTGCAAAATACAGCAGACCTATGAATGCTTTTAGTTCAGCTACAGAGGTGTCATAGTACATTTTGAATATGGTTGTTGGTACATACAGAACATTTTACTTGTATTTCAGCCTTTGTATATTTTATAACATATTGTAGCATTTTTTTCTGTTACAATCTCCAACACTGAATGGCTGTGTTGGCATTCTGTCCATTTCACCCCTTACAAGATCCTAACTACATTTTCAGATGTAGGTCTAACATTGGATATTTCCATTTGGTTGCATGATCATTTTACATGCATTTTGTTCTATCACCACTTTACAATAATTCAACTAGTCAAATATGTACTCGCATTGCTGTTTTCTTAGTCATCTGAATGGGTGTGTAGCTCACAGTAAGTGGACCTGGGGAAAGCAAAAATCCATCTGTGTATTCACCCACTTGGCTGACTACGTTTCGTTCTCAAGGAAGTCTGCCTTCCCTGTGTCTGTATCAGTCTTGCTCCATTTTAATGTCACAGTAACTTTGGCTCACACAGCACACATCAAAGTCATTATCATCTTCATCACCCATGAATGACTAATATGATGATTCATTTTTGACCTCCTCCAAAACGTAAATTTGGTTTCTCATGTGCCATTGTACTGAATTAGGCTACTTCTTCCAGAAAAATCAGAAGAAAACTTTTTTGTAAAACAAATTCTAAATGCACAGAAATCTCACAATGAACATTTCATGAGTAAAACTTACCTGTTGCCACTTTGGAGATTCTTGCTTTGCACACACCTTGCTGTTTGTCTACCAAGTGGGTGAATGTACAGATGGGTTTTTGCTTTACTCAGGTCCAGTTACCATGAGTCAAACCCACATTCCATTATGGTAAAATACTTCTTTTCATAATAGAATTGTGGTGTGAGTGTATTTTAACCTCTGTGATGCTCAGGTAAACGTACAAAAAACCTGTTAGAGCATTGTGTGAGTTAAAATCCTCTTTTGATACTTTTGAACATATGTAAACAACATGCCATTCATTCTACCAAGTGAGTAAACACAAAGACTGTTTCCTGTATTCTGCAGGTGTAGCTACTCAGATTCGCAACTGGCTACTCTTATGCTAAAGTTCAAATTTATAGTAGAAAATTATAGGATGGGCTGTTTTAACTCAATGTTGTGTCCTGCAGGCTGTTCCAAGTTTCTGGGGAAAATGTTGGCATTTGTATAAGTGTGGGGACTATGGCTTTGGTGCTGTTCATAACCCAGTGCAGAGTTTGTGAACAGAAACAAAATTTTGCCTCGTGTTTCTGAGAACCAAATTTTTCACAGACAAAAAGGTTCCTGAACCGAAATACAGTTATTACTGTGATGTTATAAAGGTAAAATATCTACTGAGGTTTCTATTTCATCTGTCAATTAACAGTTTAATATTTTAATGTTAAATGACTTTCTGAACTTAGCTTCCAACTTTAAAGTTAAGATGATTTCATAGATCTCTTTTGAGAAGTAGAGCCAGGGTTTCAAACTAGGATGCCTGATTCTAGTATTCATGATATCGACTGATCTGTCAGGTGATCAAGTTGTATTTTGTTTGCATTCAGATCTTTTGATTAGGATAGTAGAAAAACAAGTCAGTCATTCCAAATGATTCAAAAATTGAATTGTAGCATATAATATTCTGGTGAGTATAGGAAAAAATATAAACTAAGCTTTGACCGAATTCTCCTCATGACCTCGTGGTTATAGTCTATAGAATATGTTATATATAATTCATTAAACTACAGAAACTGAAAATGCAAAATGTAACTTTGGTGTGATACATAATATTTTATATCCTTACCAATGTTATATTTCATGTGTTGTTTTCAGTATGATTTTTGTCTATTCACCATCCTTATTCCACCTGTGGTGGTAAGGTGTTTCAAGCAGTAGTTCTCATTTGAAACCTCATTTGTTCCATGCTGGGAACTCTTTTAAAATGAAGAATTTGATTTAACTTTGTTTCAGCAATTACTTCCAATTTTCAAAATGTAAATTAACATCAAACCATAGGAGGAGTAAATAATATTGAATTTTAACATGGTCTATTTAAATATTTTTTTTACTTTCATATTTTTCAAAAGTGTATGCATTCCAAATTCTTAACTGGTCATGAATCCAATCAAAAACCTGTTAATGAATAGAAATAATATCAAAAAGAGTATATTTGTATTTTGGTCACTATGGTTAAAATACATTATACATTTCAAGGCAAAAAAGTATGTTTAAAATGCTTGGTTGTAGAATAATTTCAATGACACTGAACAAAAACCTGAAACTGAATATAAATGTAATATAATCATAACATTGCTATTGTTTAAGATGCTGTATAACTGTAGTATCACAAAGCCCAGAAAATTGTCCTCTGGAATTAATTTCAGGTACAGTTTGATACTATTATTATTTTTGAAATCCTAAGCACAAAAGAAACTTGGTTACAGACATGCTGTACTATTACTTAATTCATTGCACAGTTCTGGGGAAGATGGCAGCATTTGTGTTCATGTGATGAAGATGGCCTCAGCTGTGCTCATAACTGAATGTTTAGTTCATGAACAGAAGCAAAATTTTGTCAAGTGCTTCTGTTCATAAACTAAGTCACTACTGTATTTATTATGTGGAAATAATTTTCTAGATCAAATAAGATTAACTATTTGGCACCCATACAATGTGGTCTAATTAAAAGAAAGTTACACTTCAGTCACACTTTCATTTGCTGTAGGTCTATTTATTACACTTTTTCTTTGTTGAACCATGAATTTTGGAGAATTAAAGAAAAGCATCAACCACTAGTACTTTTTACCAAACATATTTGTGCATATCAGAGTGTTGAAATAAAGATCTACAAATGCCATCACAATTTTCTAACATTAACTAATAATTTACTTGGTGTATTTTAAAATATAAAATGAACTGGCTATTTAGCTTTGCATCACTGTAACAAAATGGCTGAGAAATCAATTTAAAGGAAGAAAGGTTTATGTTGCCCCATGGTTTCGGAGATTTTAGTCCATGGTCAGCTAATCCTATTGCTGTGGGTCTGAGCTGAGCTAGGACATCATGGTGGGATCATATAGTGAAACTAAATTACATACCTCACTGTGGCTAGAAGCAGAGAGCAGAGAAAGCTAGAATGAGCTGTGGACAGATAGAGTATCCATGGTGAAACCCCATGATCCACTCCCTTCAAATAGGCTTATCTCCTGAGTTTCCATTATTTCCCAAGAATGGCATCAAACTATGATTTCATTAGTGGATTAATCAACTGATAAAATTAGTCTTTCGTTGTCCAGTCACCTTCAAAAACCCTACCTCTGAACATGAGACTTTGGAGACATTTTAAATCTTAACCACTTAGCTGAAAGTTAAGTATGAACTATTTCCAAGAATGTTTAATTATATTGTGAAATATATATTAAATAGTTGCAATGCAAATAAAATATATGATTTTGGCAGTAAATACAAATGACCATATTTTGAAAACATCCATTGAAACTTTTAATAATTTTTATTATAGAGAATGTGTGATTACATGTTTCCTTAAAAAATCTCATTGTGATACTTTTTGAGATAATTATGAAAATATATCAAGTGTAATAAATATTCCTTTAACTGAAATTATTTTAGCATGTGATTATTGAGAATATTCCCTTATACTTGTAGCTAATAATTTTATAAATGAGTTTAGTGGAATAACTTACTATACCCAAAGAAACAGATACAGAACAGATGATTTTGAAAGACATTACTGCACATTAGAAATGATATGAGATTCCACTCTGTGCTGATTCCTGGTGAAATTTTTAGTTTGTTTACCTTTTCTGTACCTCAGATTTCTTTTCTGCAAAATGGAAAGAAAATTCTTATATTAGTTGTTGCAAAAGAAATTACTGTAAAACTGAGTGGCTTGAAATAGTCTTGATTTATTCTTGCTCATGGCCTATTGCATAGCTAGGCTCACTTGGGCATCTTCAGTCCACTGTCTCAGTCAGATGATTGTTTGGAAGGATTTGTTAACTGGTTGAGGTCTAATAGACTAAACCTGTAGACTGGCCCACCTTGGATGAATGAACCTTCTTCCATGTGACTTCTCATCTGACAGGTCACCTCACACTCATTTTCATGCAGAGCTGTGGTTTCATGAAAGTGAAACAAAACACAAAAAGTATCTTGGAACTGGCATAAAATCAATCTTGTTTTGTTCTTTCCATAAAGCAACTCACAAAATAACAGGTTCAAGGAGTGTGGAATAGACTACCTCTTATTAGGAGTAGCCTTAGACTTGCATTTAAATTATGTGAAAGAAAGAAATAAAGAATTGTGATAATTTACATAATATACCATAGCCCCTTATCTATTAATTTATTATTATATTTAGAAAATATTTGCAGAAACATGTGCTCAATAAAGATAATTAGTTTATATAAGTCATTTATATCTGTATAGATTTTCCTCTGTTCTTTTTAGTTCATAAGGACTTACATGATTTAAGCATTCGCAAGTTTTTCTAAAACTATTTAAAATAGCAAAGTGAAAGTGTTCAAATATGGAGAAGTTTTGTTATAAGAATTCATGCAAAATATTACTTTTCATTTGTTTGTTTGGTACCGGAGTTTGAGCTTGGGACCTTGCACTTGCGAGGCAGGTGGCAGAACCACTGAACTAAATCCCTGGCCCTAAAATATTACTTTTTAAATTATTTGTTCAAGATTTTAAAATTCAAAACATCAATTTTGCAGGCATATATTTTCACAAGATATATATGAACATGTCCTGACGCTCTCCGTTTTGCCATTCATTTATTAGTATTTCTTTTATCATCTTCTTTGTGGTAGAAGAGGTACATAATAAAACACTAATAGTTATATCACTAAGTCATCTTTGAATATTTTAAAACTGTTCTACTTTGAACTAATTTTTGACTTACTAATACTACACACTTCCTATATATGTCTCAGGTCTGCTTTTTATTAACAATATAGGTAGCTACAGTGAAATTTTTAAAATTTGGAAATTAATGTTGGTGTAATATTATTAACTAAACTGCAGATCTTTTTTAGATTTCATCAATTTTTCCTCTAATACTCTTTTCATTGTTCCTTAATCAAGTGTAGAATTCAATATCACATTTCCATGTTATTATTTCATGGCCTCTCTAGTTTGTAAAAGTCCTTTGGTTTTTCCTCCCTCTTCATGAATTTGACACTTTTAAAGAGTTTTGATCACTTAATTTGTAGACAGTTACTGAATTTGACCTCGATTTTCCATGACAAAAATGAATGAGTACACTGGGGATTTAGTTCAGTGGTTCCACCACCTGACTTGCAAGTGCAAGTTCCCAATTTGGATCCCTAGTACCAAAAAAAAAAAAAAAAAAAAAAAAAAAAAAAAAGGGGGGATTCCCCCACAATAATGAAACCAAAAAGATTCTGTATTTTCAGTACCCCATGTCAAGTGTCTTATGGTATCAGTTTGTCCTATTACTAGTGATATCAACCTGATTGAGACAGATGTCTGAAGGAATCTTTTGGGATAATAGTAGCAAAGACACCTTATAAAGGTGGTTGGTCCCAGGTAAGGCAGAGTAAATACAAGATAAGCCTGAAATATCCTGTAGTAATAGATTTTATCATTGTCAGAAATAAATAAGGAGTTGGGCATAATGGTCCTAGCTACTTGGGAGACTAAGACAAGAAGATCACTTAATCCCAAGTGTTTAAAACCAGCCTGAACAACACAGTGAGACAGCATCTCAAGGGGAAGAACTTTGGGCTTTTTGAACAAAAAGGGTGGGGTAGGGTCAACCAGAAGACACTTTTGATGCCTGGAGCTGAAAAAGCTGGAATGACAAAATAAATTTTGTTTGTGAATTTTAGGCCATATAATTAAATACATGTATGCAAATGTGTGTGTGTGTGTGTGTGTGTGTGTGTGTGTGTGTGCGCGCGCATAGTGATATAAGTAACCAAATAAATACTATTCTAAATGGATAGAGGCTGGGTATTCTTTTAAATTAGAAATCTAAATAAAAATAGAAGGAAAGAGGAAATTGTTACTAGGCAAGAAACGCAGTAATATTTGTCTACTGATAGATTTTTAAATTGACATGAAATAGTCTGTCTGATTTTTTTTTTTTTTGTACTGGGGATTGAACTCAGGACCTTACACTTGCAAGGCAGGCAGTTGAACCACTAAGCTAAATTCCTGGCCAGTATTTCTG
>NW_022900924.1:35754953-35766692 GCF_012274545.1 Fukomys damarensis
AAAAAAAAAAAAAAAAAAAAAAAAAAAAAAAGAATGGGTGCATTTTCCCCCACAATAATGAAACCAAAAAGATTCTGTATTTTCAGTACCCCATGTCAAGTGTCTTATGGTATCAGTTTGTCCTATTACTAGTGATATCAACCTGATTGAGACAGATGTCTGAAGGAATCTTTTGGGATAATAGTAGCAAAGACACCTTATAAAGGTGGTTGGTCCCAGGTAAGGCAGAGTAAATACAAGATAAGCCTGAAATATCCTGTAGTAATAGATTTTATCATTGTCAGAAATAAATAAGGAGTTGGGCATAATGGTCCTAGCTACTTGGGAGACTAAGACAAGAAGATCACTTAATCCCAAGTGTTTAAAACCAGCCTGAACAACACAGTGAGACAGCATCTCAAGGGGAAGAACTTTGGGCTTTTTGAACAAAAAGGGTGGGGTAGGGTCAACCAGAAGACACTTTTGATGCCTGGAGCTGAAAAAGCTGGAATGACAAAATAAATTTTGTTTGTGAATTTTAGGCCATATAATTAAATACATGTATGCAAATGTGTGTGTGTGTGTGTGTGTGTGTGTGTGTGTGTGTGCGCGCGCATAGTGATATAAGTAACCAAATAAATACTATTCTAAATGGATAGAGGCTGGGTATTCTTTTAAATTAGAAATCTAAATAAAAATAGAAGGAAAGAGGAAATTGTTACTAGGCAAGAAACGCAGTAATATTTGTCTACTGATAGATTTTTAAATTGACATGAAATAGTCTGTCTGATTTTTTTTTTTTTTGTACTGGGGATTGAACTCAGGACCTTACACTTGCAAGGCAGGCAGTTGAACCACTAAGCTAAATTCCTGGCCAGTATTTCTGATCTTTAAAACAAATGTAAGTAGTTCTCTATCTGTGTGAGAGATGTTCCAAGAGTGGGTGCCTGGAACCTCAGATAGTAACAGACTCTACATATATTATGGATTTTTCTCTGCGTGCATACATAATTTTAATGTTTTTATTTTAACTAAGTACTTATTGCTAAGCAATTAGCAAAAGTCCCACTGTGGCTATACATTAGCAGTTTGAGTTGCAACTGTAAAACAAACATACATTTATTTTTCTGTTTTCATAATTAGTTCTTGCCATAGATTTGGCAAGCTCAGCATACATTTTGTTTTATTTTCTTAAGAATTTCTATCTTTTCACTTAAGGAAGTACATTATGGCTTCTCTTTGGCATATCAAAAATACCGACATTACTACTCTTGTGCTTTGAAGCTATTAATATGTAAAATAATGGTTATTTGAAGAGAAAATTGTTAATGTAGCTATTGACCAGTAGGTGGGTAGAATATACAGCATTTATAAACTAGGAAAAGATATGATTATCATCCTGGGTGGGACAGAATGGGATGTCTCTGGAATTTATCGTGCTTCTCAGAATGTTCTGTTTAAACATGAATTTTTAATTTCTGAAATTCTCTACTTAACATTTTTGGACCAGAGCCTGACCATGGGTAAATAAAATCACAGAAACTGAAACTGTGAATGGAGGATGCAGGATACTGTAAAAATATCTTCTGCAACATACCTATGTTTCTTTCCTTCACCATGCCATTTTCTTACAACACATCTAGATGCCATTACCCTGTTCTCAAGTAAAGAAATAAAAATCATTCAAATAAGGTTATTTCTTCATTGTAGTTCCTCATTAAGCACAGTGGTGTAGCACAATGTCTTTATGTTCCTAAGTATTTTTGACAGTATCTTTTATAGTTTTGTTGTCTTGGCACAGCATGGGTAGAAAACAAAGCTTTAATTTCTACTAGTTTTTGGAAATTCACTATGTCAAAAAGGCCCATGCCCTGTCCTCTGGCAGAGTGATTACTAGAAGACATACTGTGATGATATTCATAAATTTAACCAGCTGTGCATCCTGTGCAGGTATAGGAATAGAAATGTAACAATAGTATAAAACGGAGGAAGCACCTGAACATAACTTGTTCCAGAGTACTTTGCGGTTTGCTATGTGTACTCTATGTTAAGAGCGAACAGCCTAAAAATTAAATGCAGATCCTAATTGCTCCACCTTAATTTTATGTACATTTTTAAAAGCATTAAGAGGATATAAATGGAATAAAAGAGGGAAAATATCAGAAAATATAAGATAAAATTTGAATATCAAAATGTAGGAAATTGAAGGAAGTTAGAGGTCATTCAGTTCAATATGTTTGTTTAACAGATGTGACAATTCTAGCACAGAGATTAAGAAACTTTCAAAAATTTTTATGGTCTCACCGTTGTGTGAAGTTTGTAGTATAAAATCAAGATTGCAGAAATTTGCTTGTTTAGAAGAGATGCGCAATGCTATTTTCAGAATCAGCCACTACTAAACAGAAATCCAAGCAAACTAGTAATAATTTAATTATAACTGATTTTAACATTTAGTTCATCAAGTTATTAAGGCAAAAATTGTACTATTCATTGCTTATTATTAAACTATAATTATCATAAAGAGGAATGAGAAATAGTAGCTATGTGCTATTTTGTTTTGTTTTGTGCATTTTTTGGAAATAGGATCTTATTATGTCATTCAAGGTGCTTTTGAGTGATCTTCCTAGCTCAGCTTCTTGAGAAGTTGGAAATACAGGGATGCGTCACACTGCAACTGGCTACTAATGAGTTCTTGATGGAAGATATTTATTTTGTCATACTTTGAAGAAAGCATAGATTTTTACATTGATAAATTATGTTTCATTCACGAACATACTTTGAGGCTGAATCAATCAATATGCATCATTGACTATAGATGACAGTGTCCCATCTAAAACCATAAAATGACTGCACAACAATTGGTGACCATCCCAACGTATGCGAAATAATGTTTGGCAAAGTTAGAGATTATTTTAAAACTGTACAATGTAGCATAGAATAGAGATTGTAATCATGTGTCCTGGGGCTAACTACCTGGGTTCCATAGCTGGTTGTAACCTTTCAGAGATGTTGTGACCCTGATGAAGTCACATGTTATTATTCTGTCTTACTACCATATGCATAAAACGAGGATAATAGAAGTGTGAAATTCATAGTTTTCACAACTTTTAAATGAAGTGAATTGTGTTAAGTGCTTGCAGTAGTTTTCTTCTACCACAGTAAAGTTTCTTCAACATTTTCTGTTATTATCAAGAAGTTATCTGGTTATAGAGATGTAGATATGAAAATTATAGAAGCATTTGAGACACTGTGAAACTGTTACTTAGAATATAATGCAAGGTACTTGCAAGGGTTTAAAGAGATAGTATGAAAACTTGGTTGATTAGACCCTATGATATTATGATATAATGGTAATTAGACCCTATGATATAATGAATCACTAGCCTTTGGGGTAAGGTGACTTCTACTGCATCTTGGTTTGTTATCCATTTTCACCCTGAGTTTTGTAATTCAAAGTTTAGAATCCTTTGCTCACATAGAAATGATTGAGCAAATAAATAATTTTGATCATTTCTATGGAATTTTAATAGATAAATTCAGTGGTGGAAGTGTTTTGTGTTGAATTTTTGTTTTGGTAGAATTTTAAATAAGCTCACTAATATCAGAGTTTTGCAATTTACTGGAAACTTTAAAGACATGAAATTATTTTTGTAATTTCAACCCCTGATGGGGACCTACAGTGCAGCTTACGGTTCCTCTTTTACCAGAACTGCAGAGTATAACGTTTCATTGCTTTCTCCCCAGGAGTCGCCACATTACCAGTTAGGATGTATCTAGCAGTATATCATTAACCAGGCACCATCTGATCATCAAAACAAAGAAAATGCCAGAGCTGAATTAAATGTTGCCACTCTAATAATGTGCATAGTGACACTGTATGAAATCAAGACACTAGCAACAGCACAAAAATCCTGAGCTAATTTCTTATATTTTCCGACATTCAATTAGTAATTTGATTGTTCCTTTTAGCTTAATTTCTTTCTACCTTTCCTGGTATTTGGAGCCATTTTCTTCAGAAATATATGTGCAAAGGTGATTAAAAGAGAAACTAAATCTACTAAAATTTAATGATATTAAAATGAATACTCATCGGATACATCATTGGATGTATTACTTTACTACTGAATGGAGAATTGGTGGACTGTCCTTATTTGCCATTTAAGTATTTCATAAATAAGCATGACTGATAACTGACAAATATTGTAAAGTTCTCTATTCATGGTGAATTTTGCATAAACTTTTATAATGCTTATAATTCCCAAGATTTAATTTTGTGAGTTACTCATATTAACATATTCAAGATCTCTATTAGTGTATAGTGTTATTTAGCAAGAATTATTTCAAAATTAATAATAGAGGAGACTATCTGCCTGTGTTCTCTGCTGAACCTTAATGCCTTTTGCCCTTCTAATTAAGATGTTCTTTTTGAATAATAAAGTAACTTCTCCTAGGGAGAACTTTAGATTTTAGTTAGCATTTCTCCAATGATGTAGATACATTTTCTTTTCAAATCCTTGGCAGTTGAAATGCTTTTACTTTCCTTTGTACTACTCTTTGTTTCCAAAGTAAGGGTTACTCATAGGTCTTCTGAAAATCTTGTTATGACGTTGGGGGTCTTCAGTTATTAAACTGAATCAGGTTTTGGAAAGGGTGAATCCTGTCTCCATGTTTAGATCCTGACACTGTTAATTTTCTTAGATTTTAGACCAACTGATATTCTTTTTCAAAGCTTCATCACAAAATTTCTTCAGGTGAAAGCATCTATATAATTAAGCTTTAGGAAGATAAATAAAGAACCATTAAAATCATTTAGTTAATATTCTGTTAGTGTTTTCTGTCCTCTCCGAATAGGTTACATTTTTCCCTATGAGCTTGAATAATTGATATTATTGAAATATATTTGCTACCCCAAGCCATCTTTCACTTGTAAAGGAGAATTATAAATATATTTGCTTTCAGTGATAAAAACTCTGAATTAATAGACATAGTATCCATAGTTAATGAAAAACATTTGGGCTTGGAAACTAGCTGGCACTGGATACTAGTTTTGGAAGGTTTTATAACCTTGTCCATGAATTTAATCTCTTTACATTTCTATGATATGTGACTTTAGGCAAGTTTCACTGCTATTCTGAATTGTGGTTTCCTAATGCTTGAAATTGTGATAAATATGCATATTATAAATCACATAGGAATTAAATTACTTAGCATTGTATCTGTTATAAGCTTGAAAAAATCAATAATTCATTAACTCACAAATTCAACAAATGTTTATTTAGTTCTAACACTACTTTTACTACTACTGACATGATAATCTATCTCTTATTTTTAGTACCTAATATAAAAAATAAGATTCCTCAACCATTACTGTGCAACAGAGTCATGGGAAATTTGTTTTTAAAAATATATAGAGGTTTTATAAATACATGATTCAGTTACTTACATGTGAAATGAGCCAATACCCATTTTATCTACTAATAAATATGACTATATAATGGTAAACTTCAGATCTTCTCAGAATCTAGATTGATATGTGAATAGTTAAAATTTTCAGTTTCTTATTTAATAACAACAGAAACCTTAGATATTTTTGCCTTTATTTTATGACAACAGGTTTAGTCATTAAAATATTTATTAAACATCAACCATGCGACAGGCATTGTAGCAACACGCTAGGGAAATATTGTTCAGCTAAGCAAAAAAAAAAATATCCTCTCAAGAACATAAATTGTGATGGAAAATAAAATTTAAAATAATAAAAATAAAATTTGGAGAATATTATACTAGTAAATATATAGAATATGGCTTATGATACTACTTACCTTTTATCCTTTCTGGTGGAACATTGACAGAGTTAATGGTAAAAAAACTGCCTACATAAAATCGTATAATATATGCACTGTGCAAGAATACTAAGATCTTTTTTCTTTTCTTTTTTTTAATTGAGTTTATTGGTGCATTTTAGGTATACAGTACAGTTACATTCATTACTGGGATCTTGTACCTTTACATGACAGGTCTTGGTTCTCATTTTTTCCCCTTGTCCCTGCTCTCTCTTCACCCCTCCTCCCCTCCCCGTTTACAAACACTTTATTTCCATTTTTTCATTTCTAATGTCTTTTTTCAAATGAGTCCTGCAGATGTGCTGTTCTGTATAGAGTAAGATTAAGGTCTTGCTTTTTCTCTGTTGGGTTCAAAGATTTCTAAAGGTGAAAAGATTCACATATTCAAAAGGTTTTCTCTAAAGTTAATTTGATGAGATTGTTCACATAGAGGTTGGAAAATCAACTGCAAAATGTGTTCACTCTCATGTATAATATTCTGACTGAGCAAATAGTGTTCTAGTTTTGGGGCTCTCAGTCCATATTAATGAGGGGCTATCTTATAGTTGCCTGTATATTCTTTGGAGATATTAAGAGCCATTGACAGATCAAACATGCCTGCATTAGTGTAGGAAGGAAAAATGATTCATAATAATTTTTTTGGTTCATGTCTCTTTGATGTCAACTGTTACCAATTAAGAATAAAAAACAAAATGGACCTCAGAGATATACTATATATTTATATTATCTTTTATAGAATGGCTTGATATATCTTATTTTTTCAGTCACATTTCAAAAGTTGCAGTTGGTTGACCATTGTGAAGGTAATGTTAGATGATCACTCTTGGAAAAATTTAACATATAGTACCCATATAGACAGTACTCATACATGGTTTGTAACTTCAAAACTTTTAGATAAAGCATAAATATAACAACATGCCAATAATAAATATGGTATGTTATTGTGTTCTTAAACTTTCTTCTCTCCTGACTCCACTATTAATTAATGTCTTCTATTATACAATTAGCTAATAGAAAAGAATATTACACTACCTAATAGGTGATGACATTCTACTCAAAGCTCAAGTTTTATAATCATTTCTTCCTTTGATTTTTTTTTTTTTTTTTTTACCGGGGCTTGAACTCCTGTCCTTGTGTTTATGAGGCAGGCGGTGGCACCACTGAGCTAAATTTTTCTCTCCAATATAAGACTAATAGAAATCCAGAGAATGTGGTAAGTCTAGCAAACTTCAAAAAGTAAAAATAGAGCAGTTTAAATTATGGCTGTATTATTACTATTCCTTCCCACTCACTATGCTCTTTTTCATAGCGGTGGCAGGAAAGTGATTATTCGATTTGTAGAAACAATATATAGAACAGCAATGGTGCATAGCATAATTTTATGATTTATGAATTATATTGTCAGGAAAACAGTATTCTCACAGTTCAAAAGCTAATTAATACCTTGTTAGCTCAGATTTCCATTAAGCCGAAGATAAATGTTCCCCATTCACAATTCCTGAGTATTTGGTGAGGAGCTAGTGAAGAGAAGCATTTGTTTCCATTTACATAGACGTCGTATTTTGGAACTGATTGCAGTTTTGTAATAGAAATTTTTCTCTATGCTAGGGTATTCAATATTCTATATGTACTTTGAAGCCTCTTTACTTACAGAATGATCTTAAATTGTTTAGATTTAGCCCTGTTTGGATCTTATTCAAAACTCCTATCCCTAGACATGAAATATTTAATTTTAAAATGTTCCTGCCAGGGCCAGGGATTTAGCTCAGTGGTTCCATCACCTGCTTCGCAAGTGCAAGGTCCCGAGTTCGATCCCCCGTACCCCCCTCAAAAAATATTCCTGCCACATTTCATTTTACATAAGGGTATATATTAATGTAGGAAATTTTGAATGAAAGCTAAAAATAATTAAATTTGAGAGTTAAACAGCCATAATAGCTATTTTACTAAAGATCACTGATACAATTAAATCCAAGATGAGAATCTGATCTAGCAAACCATCTCAAAATAAAAGATAGACTGTTATGTGATTTCCCTTTATTCATGAAGGATGCATCCCAAGGCCTCCAGTGGATGCCTGAAACTCTGAATGGTACTGAACCCTACATGTAGTATGCTTTTATATTTATACATGCCTGTGATAAAGTTTAACTTGTCAACAAGGTACAGTAAGAGATTGCCAATAATAATTAATTATAATATAGGACAGTTATAAAAATATAGGGCTATGACAATTATTTATGGCTGGAATTTTCTATTTAATATTTTCTCAACTAAAACAATAGAAAGTAATCAGGATAAGGGAGCCTATTGTATTAGGATTGTTCTGGCTAGTTTGGTCAAGTTTCACCTGATTTTAGGACTAAAAATTCAACAAGATTTGCTGTTTCTCTCTTTATTTTGAATTCATTTACTAATTTGTTATTTATTATATAAAGTCTGAAGAGAAAGATTGAAAAGGGACACAAAGAAACTTGTAGGGTGGATGCAGATTTTTATTGTCTTGATTTTTCATGAGTTTATGTGTACAGTATGTCAAAACCAATAAAATTGTTCATTTTAAATCAGTGCAGTAAAGCATCCTTTACTACTCCTCAAAATTGAAATATTTTAAGAGCCAGAGGAAGAAAATAAGATTTTAAAAATAAAATGCACAAATACACACCCAAACATTTTATCATTAGGTTCCATAAACACAAAATTATTCTGTCAAATTGCTATGAAGGTTTTAGTACTCTTAATATTTATACCTTTCTGTCCAAGGACTAGTAATAAGCTTTTTGCTGACAACATCCCATGTAGCACTCATTGAGTAGTACTGATCAGAGAAATGGAAAGGGATGTGAAGGCAGGGTCTCTCTATTCCTCACGGATATTACAATTTGGATAATAATGAAACAGTTACCCAAGTTATGAGAGGTATAGTGTGTTCCAAAGATAGTAATTTAGGGCTTCCCAATAGTCAGTAGACTAAATAGCATCCAGGTCTTTGGCACCTCTCAGGCTGGCATTCAAATTCAGTTTCGTTCATTTCCCTCTTTCAAGACTATAGGCAAATTTTAAAACTGTCGAGAAAATAATTTTTTTTCCAAAAGAAGAAATTATAAAATAATATTCTCTTCATAGAGCTGTTTGTATCTATCTCTTGACAGCATTCATGTAGTAAGTATTCAGTAAATATTAGCTGAATAAAGAACCTAAAAATCTGTAGTTCTAGAGTTGCTAAGCAACTTGCCAAAATATAGTTGTTAGTGACTATTGCTGATTTCTTGCTGGTTTATGATGGCTATTTGAAGGCTGGATTTAAAAAAGTTGCTTATGCATAAGTCATTTAATTCAAAAAAGCTAAACCAGAGCCAGGGATTTAGTTCAGTGGCCTCGTACCTGCCTGGCAAGCTTAAAGTCCTAAATTCGATCCCTTGTGCCAAACAAACAAACAAAAAACTAAACTAATATTAGCATTATAGACAGTATTTGAAGAATTCAAAGTTAATTTCTCTTTATGTATTATAATTTTAGATTATCTGTATGCCATAGACAAATACTTGTTTTATGTAGATGTATCATACTCTTTGTGAAGTAGAAACGTATATCTTAAGAGTATATATGTGTGTGTGTGTGTGTGTGTGTGTGTGTATGTAATTAATTGCTATGTTGTTCGTTGAGTAAAGTAAAAAAATTATCCTCTAGATTTAGATTTTTATAAAACAGAATCTGGAAAAAATCACACAATTTAGGATGTCCATAATTCTCCATTTGTGACATGAGAGGTAAACCAGAGTAAATGAAAATCCATATTCCAGGCTCTGAATCACGCACTTTTGCTGATATAATCGCATCTGATTACCTTATGACTAACCTGCTGGGTAAATAATGGAATTGCCACTTTCCAGATAAGGAAATTGAGGCTAACAATGGCCTTCTTGCCAGAAGGATGGTAGTTGGAAAAACAGAAACTTTCACTCAGGTCTGTATGCTGCTACATCTTCTTTGCTATTGCGTTGTCTATTATGTGCGGTTTTGTTAATATTTCAAATTCTAACCTTGAATCCCTTGAGAATACAGGTGGGGTGCAATTCAGTGGCCATGCACACGCATACACCAAAAAGTTAGCACCTTGAAACCTTTGAAAGCAGAAGCTTGAACCATTCAAATTTTCAGGATTCACTAAAGGCATTTTTTAAAAGTTCTTTTATAATTATCGCCTGGGGAATTGAACGTGGCTTGAGTCTATGGCCAGTGAAGATTTTGGTTTATATTAGTTTGAGGAATGAAATTAGAGGAATCCTCGAGGAATGAGGTAGAAAACATAAGCAGCAATCCCATGAAACTTTCAGGTTTAATTTTGCATATATTTAAATTCTTTTAGCGCTTTCCAAAACCTAACAAGAATTTGAGCTCTTAAATACTTCCTTTTCATTTAATATTTTCCAATTGAATGTATTTTTTGTTTGTTTGTTTGTTTTGTACCGGGAGGTCGAACTTGGGACTTTGCGCTTGCCAGGCAGGCTGCGGAACCACTGAGCTAAATCCCCAGCCCTCCAATTCAAGGTATTCTTACTAAAGTTAGTTGATTAATACATGTTTAGCCTATTTTAAATAGGATCTGTGACACAAAGTTAAGTAGTAGAACCTGTGGTAAAGAAAATTGGGAGCCACACTGCCTAAATTTGAATCTGGTTTTCCTGATGATTAGGTAGGTAACTCTGGGAAAACTGTAAAATTGATGTGTCTGTTTTCTTATCTGGTAAAGAGAAATGATGGTGACACTTAATTGGATGGATTATTGTGAGAATGAAATGAGACAATACTGTTACAGCACTTGGGGAAGTGCATTATAGTTTATAGCATGTTCTGAGTGGATTTGATTTTGTTAATCATTTTCACGTATATGGATTCCAAACGATACTGATTACATTTTTACATCTTTGTTGAACAGAACAGTTAAAAATGAGAAAGAAGGAAATGTATGAGATGAGGAGGGAAATAAAAGGAGGAGGAAAAGAGAGGAAGAAGTAAGATAGGAGGTAAATGTGAAGTATAAGCTCACAAATGAGCGCATCTTTGTGTCCTGCAGTTCCCACGTATTTTGACATGCTGTGAACACCCTGTATACTCTCTCGCATTGTTATAGTCATTCATTTTGAGTAATTGGATATTTCCAAGGCAAATTTGTTTACTACTACATCTTATGGACTTACTAAAGGAATCTGCTTTTACTTATAAAAGCAAGTATTCAAAATCTGTGAAGCCAGAACTGTCACCTACCTAACCCTTCGCCTCAGTTCTGTAGTTAAGCAGGGTAATTGCTGTGCGCTAAGTTAGAGCATTATAAATTATCTATAGTACATTTATCTCCAGAAGAGTCAAATGTATAATTTCACTGCAAACAATGCTGCTTTTTCTATATTACAGTTATTTTGGCCAGGTTGTAGGTTAAAAGCAACTCTGACATTGACTTTTTTTCAAATGCAACACAAGTGCTATTTTTGCACATGTTTTACATGTTAAGTTAGCAGAGCCATAGCAAGTGAAAATTTATAAGGCTTCCTTGGAAAGCAGAATTGAAGATTGCTATTTTATGGTTTCACTTTGATCAAATTTATAGGCATAATCTGAATATGACCTTTGTGTAAGATTAACAATGCCTTTCTTAAATGCTGACCATGGTTAGGAATGGTAGTATTAAAATTTGAATTTTTAAAAATTCCCTGGGAAGTATTATTCTTTTCAAGGACAGATGTGAACAGAACAAGGGACTCCTAATGAAAATGGAATTTAGAAATGATGTGATTTTTTTTCTATACATTATTATTCTTATTAATAGTGGATACTTTTAAAAAATGTTATATTTATTTTGGTTGGTCTTCTAGTTTCCAAATATTTTTGGTAGTATTTCATATGTGTGTGTGTGTGT